>NC_090930.1:1226137216-1226440246 GCF_040938575.1 Ambystoma mexicanum | reverse complement strand
CGTGGTCTTCCGTGTGTTGTTGCGTGGCCAGCTTGATACGGAGTGATTTGGCACGTGAAAAAACTGCACGTCAGTGTGTAATTCGAGGAAAGGCCCTTAGCACGTAAGCGTGTCTGTGACATGACGCGCAAAGGCGTTTCCCTCAAAACGGGTGCATGTTGATTGTACACGTGCAAAAACTGCATGTCCGGGTGTGACTGAGTGCAATTGGAGGTAAGGGCCTTAGCGCGTACGCGCGTAAGTGACGTTGCACATGTGGGAAAGCTTAAAAGGTACTCACAGGACACCATTTTCTTGTACGTGCTTTTTGTGGAGAGCGAGTGGGTGATTCTTGTACATCTTGTCAGTTCACACACGTTAACTTCACAACAGTTCCAGTTCATACTCCCTGTTTACTCAGACAGCGTTCAATTCTTCTTTTGACGGGGGTGTTGCCAATGCACACACATGCGTCTTTTTCAAGTTCTTTTTCCAGGCAGACGGTGAGTCGCGCATGTATTTTCCAACTGTGGTTGCCCCGTGTGTCGCGTACCCGTTCAGAGGTCATTGTAGGCTGTGTGTACCACGCGTATGCTTATTTTTGTGTTTCTGTGTGCCACAGCGTAGTGCGGGTTCATTTTTCCACGCACGTGCTCTACCAGGGGTTGCGTGCATGTTAAATATTGTTTTTGGGGTGCCTGTGCATTGCGTGACCCGTCATCTTCCCCCAGGGGTCACAGACAGCCTTGCTAGACCACTAGGGTATGAATTCCATCTAGTACCCTACCCCTTTCACCCCAATTGACCAGGACAATTGTTTACTGCAACTCCCATACACACAACAACATCAGTTCCATGGTTGGGAGGCGACGAAGCAGTAAGGGAGGCAAAGGTGGCCGACCTCAAAGAGGTGGGCGCGGTAGGGGATGTGGACAGGATGTGCATGGTGACCCAACAGGCCAGTGTGTGGAGGACCAATCAGGGACACCTATGCCCCCCCCAATGGTTCAGGGAGATGTAGCTGACACCATCCAAGCTCAGCCCTTGTTAAACCAGCCCATATTGTCAACAGAACCGGCACAGGATGACTCCCAGGCTGACTTCCGTGTCACCAAGTCTAAGCCACGTGTCTCAGTGAAAGTTGCTGTCACCAAGTCACGTGTATCTGGGGCAGCAATGTTATCTGCTGCCCCAAGTAGCCAGGGTGAGGAGGCTGCAGGGGCAGCTGCAGCTCAATCCACCTCAGCTCCGAGTCTCCCAGCCAGGACAGTGTCGGTCCAAGTCCATCACACCGAGGCTGGTATTGCCAACATCACTCAGCAGACAATGCCTGCAGTGATACCTTTGGTCATTGTGCCTTTGGCAACTTCCAGTGCCCAGTCCACCTGCGCTTCTGCCCCTACCAACCAGAGTGTCATAAGCCAAGAGGAAGAAGGGTGCTCTTGCAGTAACGGGAGGACCCCAGACACAGCTACCCACGCCGGCACGTCAAGAAAGCCTTGTTTCAATGATGCAGAACTAGATGCACTTGTGAGCTATGTGTCGGCCCATGGCGCGAAATGGTGGTGACTGCAGGCTGTAAGACTACGACTGCTCAACGTAGGGCCCACTGGCAGACCATCGCGGACCGCATTAGTTCCCTTGGATTTGTGAAGCGCACAGCTGATGATTGCTCTAAGCGCTGGAATGTCCTGAAATGCAGAGCAAAGAACAAGCTGGGTTCAAATCATGCCTCTACTCTGGTGACTGGCGGTGGGTCTCCACCAGAGGAGGAACAACTCACCGAACATGAGTCTGTCGCTGGAACATTCATCACAGAGGATCAGATCCAAGGCGTGAGAGACCTACCAGATCTTGAAGCAATGTCCGGTGAGTGATCATGCATGTGTGTGCAATCCATGTGTATGTTGCTTGGGTGATGTGTTCTGATTGAGTGCCAGGTGAGTCTGTTTAGACTGCTATGGGTCCCTCAAAAACATTCCCCAGCCTTGTGTTTCCGTTTCACAGTATCCCTTCTGACCACATTCACTTTTTGCACATGATTGATCCAATTGGCCTTCAGCTGTCCTCTAGTCACAACATTGTTCATACTCTTTTCCTCTTCATTCAACCTGATTGATAAATGATTAGCATATTTACCAGACATTTTTGTGGCCTAATGTCCCAAATGTGACATACTTCTGTTATAGATTACTCCACACAATAGCCCACATTTATTGACTTCTTAGGGGAAAGTTTTGTACAATCAGGCTGATTGAGTAATGTTCACCTACACATGGCCTGCACACTATCATTTTGTGTTCCTGTTTGAATGTTGAACATGACAATTTTATCCTCTCATGTCGAAGTGACCGAACATTGATGTATCCATGTGCCTGCCATCACTGCATCAGTGAACACTGGCTTTGTTGCAGCATGTGGCACATGCGTGTTTTCTCACTCTTTTTTACATGTTTATTTCATGATGTACATCTCACATGGATGGGTCGCAATACTGATTTGCTACCATCTGGGTGTCCTTGTCAAATGCCATGGCTATGGTACATGCCATCTGTGTGCTGGCATGTGTCATGTATGTGGATGGTCCATGCCACTCACAGGCTAATGTTTGATACGACTGCTATCCAGCATGCAGCACATGTGTTGGTTTTCCATCTTGCAGTCATCAGTGTGTTCTTTTTGCCTCCCCTTCCAACTCATTGAGAGTGCATGCATGCCAGAGTTATTGTCATGTGGGACATGTGTCATTTATGTACTGGATCTCTGCCTCATCATGCCTATGTGTGTGTGCTATGGTGCTCATGCCTGTTTCAATGTGTTATCTTTCATGTTTTTGCAGATGATGAGGCACTTGATGCTGTTGAGGAGGAGGAGATGGGGTAAACCCAGGAGGACTCACAGCCACAACCGGGCACCAGTGGAGGATGTGGGGTGGTGGTGGGTGAAAACCCATTACTCCTACAGGCCATACTGTCCACGGGTGTCTCTGGGTACACCTCCGGAGATCTCTATGAATCAGGTGCTGAATCGGACATTGAGACATATGTGCCGTCACAGGTGAGTGTTTCTGGCAGGGATGCTGTTCTGTCCAAACCACCTGCTCCGGAGGTAGTCCCCTCTATGAGGATTTCAGTGTTGGAAAGTCCACCTGTGGCGGTTACGGATGCAGGCTCACACTCCACAATATTTTAGCCTGTTCCTGGGCCAGCAGATCAAAGGAGGAATGCAGTCCTGCAGCCTCAGGCAGTGCCAGCACAGCAAGGTGCACATCACCTTGCCCCAAACAGGTATGGTGCCCGCCAACGCGGTGGCCGTGCGCCACCAGGCAATACTGTGTGGGAGAACTCATTGTACAGTATAGCAGCACAACAGGGGGCATTGTGTGAAATGATGGCTCAGGCAATGTATAGGGTGGCCACTTCCATTCTCCCCCCAGAAATGCAGATGGAGCTCCAGCAGCAGGCAACAGACTCCATTTGCCACACACACAGGGAGGACATGTTGGCGTCCACAGGGTCTGACGGGCTGGACTGGAGACTCTGCGCACAGCCAAATCTGTAGAGTCACAGGCCCACAGGGTAGCCCTCAGGTTAGAACACAGGTCCCTCAGAGATACTCTGGGTGAACTTGAGGTGTCCCGGAGTACAAGGGCAGAACAGCAGCTGGAGCAGCTGACACATACACTCTCAGCTGAGCTCCAGGCAACCCGTCAGGAGATCTGAGCATCACACAAGGCCATGTAGGCAGGAATGCGTGCTACCCGTGAGGTGCTGCATGGGGATCTCCATACCATCATCCTGCAGAACCAAACCTTTCACACCCACATGCTTGCAGCCATGGAGGAGCATGCCAGGGCTTTGCGTGGTCTGCCTCCCATATCACAGCCATCTTCTGATGTACCACCACAGGGTGATGACAGCAACGTCAGTTCTCCCACTTTAGCGTAGCTGTGCAGGCCATGAGCCCATGGAGGTATTTGTTGTTTTTTCTCAACATCCACGCATGAGGGTGTTGGGGTGCACCCTGTACCTCGTCCCTCCTGGGTGCCCCAACCCCCCGACCCCCTGGTTCACACATGGCCCTTTTTTTTCTTTTTTTACCAATGTGGTGTTTTGTGTGGCTCCGGTATGTATCCACTGTGAATTCCAGCTGGGCACATGCAGGCCTGTCCTGTCTTTGGGTTAGATGATTGGGTTCCTGACACACACACCCCTCCTGCTTCCCCTTTCCATGGGCTTGCAAAGGGTGTGACTAAGTGACAGTAACTTACACAGTGACACTGGGCTCCCATAAGTTGTGTGGGCAGTCTGTAGTCAAAACTGTGTATACATCCCTAGTGGGTATTGTAGAAATCTCCACTGCATGGTGGATTTATGTATGGTTCTACATCCATGACTTTTTTCTTATATACATGTGCCTTTTTTCATGTCTTAACAAACCCATCTACTTTGCAGATTCAGTTCATGTTGTATGCAGTTCACTGATACATTTGCCTTCCAGTAACAATCTGCAGTTGGAAGGGGTCGATGTGCTGCCTAAGTCAGGTTGTGACACTTGCACTACTTTTATTTTTTATTGTGATATATTGCCACTGTTTGACCATGTACTGATGTTTTCTCTTGCTGGTAAGTATTTGTTCATGTGTGTTGTTTTTGTATTCATTATTGAGAGCAAATTGTCTGTGGCCTGTTTTCATTTAGGACAGTGCACTTTGTGACACTTGTGTCATGTGTTGTGCATTCATTTGGTTGCTTTCACATTGCATGCCATGCCATGATGTGTTGGGGAGGTGTTGGGTGACATGACACTATTTTGATATGGTTTTTTGCAAGGGGGTAGTCCTTCATGCTGCATGAATTTGTGCCTTTTTGTGACACAGCAATGGGTGTCTTTGAGTAGCTAGGGATGCACACAATGTAGCACTTCCAGGTGAACAATCTCAGGCTGGTATTGTTGTGACAGTTGACTGTCCCATTGTCATCATCAATGATTGCGAGCTGGTATGTGCCAGGCCTGTGTGCACTCCGCAGGGGTGGGATTTTAGGTGAAGTAATTTGCCACAAACTGGGTCCGGGCTGCCTCACCACGTGCCCATTCACCTCCCATGCGCAGCGGGCGTGCATGTGGTTGGGGATGTGGGGGTACCACCATGTCCACTGGCACGCCCGCCGGGTTGCAACGTTGTGCAGGACACATGCTGCCACTATGATCCTGCACACTACTGGGGGCGCATATAGCAGTTGCCCACCAGAGTGGTCAAGGGAGTGAAAGCGTGTCTTGAGCACTCCAAATGTGCACTCCACTATGCATCGGTTGCAATATGGGCTGTGTTGTATCTTACCTCGGTTGGTGTGGTGGGGTTCCGAATTAGCGTCATCATGTAGGTGCTCAGAGGGTAGGCACTGTCCCCTGGAGAGGTGATAATGGTTATCATTAGCGGGCTTTTCCCATTTCTCAGCTTGTGACATGCATGCATGTGCAGAGGCATTTATACTCACCAATTAGCCATGTGTCGCCATGCCGGCCAGCTTCCAGGTCCCGGTTTAGGGGTGACATTCTGAATATGAACTATCATGGCTGGATCCTGGATAGTTGGCATATACTGAGGTGGTGATTTTCTTGGCATCACATACAACCTGCACGTTGATGGAATGCCAATGCTTGCGGTTCCGATAGATATGCTCAGTGGCCCTGGGTGGACGTAGAGCCACATGGGTGCAATCAATGGCTCCTAGGACTTTTGGGAAGTGTGCTACCCTGTAAAATTGCTGGACAACAGCCTGCCTTTCTGCAGGTGTTTGGGGCATGTATATGTGCCTGCGGACTGAGGGGCGTGCGGTCATGATGGCCAACACCTGGTGTAGGCAGCGTGACTGCGTGCCCTGTTACACCCCCCCACTATGGCACTTGTACACTGAAATGAACCAGTAGCCAAGAAGTGCAGTACATTGAGCACCTTTTCCAAGGGGCTCAGTGCTTGTGAGTACAGGGTGGGTGATGTGAGGTCATCCTGCCACTCCCTCACCAGGTCTAGGATTATGTGTGGTCGAAACCTGTACCTCCCATACACCTGGTGATCAGGCATCCCAAAAAGGCTGGTCCTGGGTAAAGAAATGCGGGGCCTGGCTATCCTCCTCCTCCTGCGGTGTCCCACAACCACTGCTGCGAGGAACAGTATATTCATCGTAGCTTCTGAGCTTGTTTGTTGTTTGCGTGCACTTTTATGCTGCACGAGGCCACTTACGCCTGCTTCCTGCTGGTGTATGTGTTTCCAGATTAGCGCGTCTTTTTTGGCGCACGCAGTAGGACGGCCAACAGAACAATCGTTGATTGTACTAGTTAATGGTGTGAACAATGGTGTGAACCATGGTGAACAAAAGACAACACAAGTTGGGAAAAACTATTTGACTTAAACAAAGTTAGACAAGCCCTAGAATATTTTAAAGAAAGCAATGAATACTGCAAAGATATAAGCATAGAGGAAAACGTAAGAGAAACCACCCAAATAATTGAAGATTCACTACAAACTGGCCAATTTGAACATGTGGATCCTGTTAATGCAGCCAGCCCTTTAGACCAGTATACCATTCACCCACTACATACCAAAGACCCCAGAGAAAGCTAATTAGAAACATATTAAATGTGTCAAACTAAAGGATCTTCAATGAGCATATGAGAGAAAAGTGTAGAAGCACGTTCTTTTCCTCTATTCTTTCCTACAGGAAAAGGAGGAAGATATGATGAAAGAGCACACAAATGAGTGCATCAGAAGATCGTTCTTTATGAATGTATTCTGAAGACCCCAGATTTAGACGATATGCAAAATGCATTTTCCACCTCCTCTTTGAAAGCGAACTCTATGTTGTGTAGTTGCACACACATTAAAAAAAGGCTCTCATTTCTTAAACCTGTCAGCTACCCGACTGCTTCAAAATATAAAAGACAAAGATTAAGTGTTTCAGTCTAGTATCACAAATCTCTTGGCAAACATGTGTGATACAAAACAATACTGGTTCCGATATCACACTGATATACGTTGTATACTATGGAACCTAGGCCCACCCACACAGTTTGTTACTTTAAGTTGTGCAGAATATGCATGGGATGACTTGCATGACTTGTTACACACTGCAAACCAAAATAAAGAGGGAATAAATATAAAAACGCAATGAGAACGCTGTTTTCTTGACAATGGGCCTCATTACGACCCAGGCGGAGGACCAGGTGTCCGCCATCGCGGAATGGGGGATTACCACCCCATTCCGAGGTTGGTGGGGCAGTAATTCCCCATGCCGCCATGGCCCTTCCCCATTCCCATTTTTGCCCCATAGGGCTCAATGGGAATGGGGACGGCAGATATAACGGTACCGCAAATTTCGGTACCGTTATTAGCACCAAAGTCCCTTTGCGGGTCCCTACTTTAACGGCTGGAAAAAACAGCCGTTAAGGTCGGGTCCTGCAAAGGCACCTCGTAATCAGGCGTTAAGGGTTTAACGGCGCTGACACCTTTTACGGCGCCATTAAACCCTTAACGCCAGGGTCATAATGAGGCCCAATGTTAATGTGTCAAGGTACTTTCTCTGTTGCTTCAATATCATGCTGCACTTCATCCGCAATAAAACTACCCCTCCACTCAGAGAAGTAGAACATTCCTTTTAGAGAAAAGAATATCAATTCAGAGTGGCACTACACATCCACATGCCTTTGTGGATAAAAGATCCTCCCAAATTTGGTCATGACAGTGATGCCACTGTTTTACAATTTATTGAAACATGCATTACCTGTGACATCCTATCTGAAATAACACCTAATGATTTACCTGCACAAATCTTACACTTCCCAAAAAAATGTGGGTGTCAAATATTGCCGACGTTGATATAAAAATAAAGGTAAATACTATACCAAATATTGCATTGGCTTTCCCAGACTAGTTTGCACAAAAGGACAAGTAAATAGCTTGATGTCTTCTGTTAGACACAGTGTACAAGGTAAATCCCTTAAAACACATACGACTAAAGAGATGAGGCATCCAGGTACATCACTGATTACAATGCAATTGTTGCCCTATTGTGGATTGCAAATATAGACATTCAATACATTGCAGACAATTTAACAGGAGTTGCAGGATATGTCACAGCCTATCTCACCATAGCTGAGAAGACAGATCTAAAAGACCTTTAGGATGACATTTCATTTGACAAAACACTGTCATAAAAATTGTACAGCTTTGGTATCAAAATGCTGTTACATGGAGAATATGGGTCCTACAAAGCTGCAGATTCTTTAACATGTGCACCCTTATATGGGAAATCTGAACACATTGTCTGGCTAAACCTTGGTCCAGCTTCATCGCGAAACAGGGTACTAAAATCCTATCAAGAGCTCCTCAGGTCCTTTCTGCAACCTTTGAGACTCTCTCGCCCTTTCTATCCTTCCCTCTGCTCCACACACACTGTGGGCAACATCTTGGATTCTCTCATCTCTACTGACATCCATCTCTCTATCCCTCTCACTAGCTCCCTTTTATGGACTGAACACTACACTCTCTTCTCTCTACACACCTTAAGCTCTCCTATTCTCTTGCAGCAATAAATCTGTTACAGCCACTGGGCTCCAAAGTTACCAGACCCAGGAAAAAAGGGACAGTGGCTGCTTTTGCATCCTCCTATTCTCCTCCGCCTATTCCCTCGGCTGACTCCCACCCTGACACAGACCTTGCTAACCTCAATCTCTCTATCGCTAACACCCTTGACACTCTTGCGCCTGTCATGAGGGTCCGACTGAAGCCTTTCAAAAAGTGCAACTCTTGGTACAACTCCGACCTGGCTGCCATTAAACACAAGTGTTGGGCAGCTGAGCGAAAATGGAATGCGTTGGGCAAACCATCAGACAAACGGGCCTGCCACCTCCCTCAAAGGCATTATTGACTCTGCATTTGCACCAAGAAAAGAGCCTTTACTCAAGCCTCCCTCTCCGTGGAATCAAACAACATGGCCAAACTCTTAAAAGTCTGTAAGGAGCAGGCCAATCCTGCAGCTACATCTTCTTCTATCACACCCACCCAAGACCTTTGTTCGGCCCTGGCTGCACACTTCACCACAAAAACCCAAGACATCCTTTCCACCATCTTCTCCACACCACAGCATACACCAACAATGCCCCCCTTCACTTACCCTGTCTTCTCCCTCACCTGTCACACCAGATGAGGTTATCATACTGGTCTTATCAATAAAGGCTACATATAAAAAGGTGAACCCCTGTCCCTCAAAAACCATTAAAGATAATATAGACTCCCTCACCCCAGCCTTGGCTGATCTATGCAATGTCCCCTTCTTCAATGGAGATTTCCCAACTGAACTGAAACACTCCCTTCCTACCTAAATACTGTCCCTCAAGAGCCCTCTGCTCACCTAGCTCCAACCTTCTGCGGTTGAGCCAGTTCTCCAAGCAGAGATTTGGTGGGAGATCCTTATCCTCAGCAGGAGCCTCCCTCTGGAATAGCCTCCCTGAAACCGTATGACTGGAGCCGGATCTCCTGAAATTCTGGAAACCTTCCTCTGTTCCTCTTCCTTCTCTTTCCCTCTACCCTGCTAACCTAGTTCTCTGTCATTTCCCTCTCTCCCTCCTATTCCTTACAGCATGTGTCAGTCCAGAAAAAGTAGACACCCCTCGATCGTGAGGCAATGTACTTTGTTGACCGAAGACCAACCGCTTCATGTGTTTAGTATTAGAAATATGTAGCCATAAACTAGACTGAAGCGCAGCCATTTTGGTGACTGAAATGACCATTTTGTTTTCTCTAACGTTTGCTTTTTGCTTTCTGTTAAAACTGTTTTGCTGAAATATTATTCTGCTCCACTAGAGCATAACACAAGGCCGCGATAGACATGTTGAAGCATAACGCAGCAACCCAGACAGAAATGCCCGGTCTCCTCCCTCACATATCCTTGGAAGTAAGCAGCAAGGCATTCTAATCAGTACACAGGTGCCAGCTAGTCTCAAAAACACAGTAGAAATGTTAGAAGCGAACATTAAATGACTTGAATTATGCTCTTCTTTGCGGCCCCCCCTTTCCTGAGCCCTGTAGAGCCCTGGAGAGCAAGTTGACCCCACGTACACAAATAGAAACTAGGAGATAGCAAGGCCTGGAATGTGTCTCTCCCCTGCATGCAGCTTGCTTGCAAGAACAGAAGCATTGTGTTCTTTTAAACAAAGACTTGTGTCTGTAGGCTCGCGAAAATTGTGAACTGTTGTTAAATAAATGTCTGAAGGTGTCATACTCGTCACCATTGTCAATCATTGTGCCCAATTCAAAGGAAATGTATTAAGGGGCGGTATTGGATGTGTCACTACTGATTGTAAGATGCTTGCTTTGTATATATGTAACTGTTGTACGATTCTCTCTCTTGCTTGCATCCCCCAGGGTCTGGAAACACGCGTCGCAGTGCGTGGAACCCAGTTGGCCAACTGAGACTATTTGCTTTGCAATAAACCCTAGATTTTGGCAATACAACCTTGTGTCTGGCGTATCAGTTTGTGTGTGGTGATTGTGCCTTGTTTCCATATGCGAGGGTCCCTCAGGGGCCCCTTCGTATGCTGACTGGCCTTCTGGTGTGCCTCTGAGTCTCACTGGTCCCCAGGACCCCCGCCAGTCCTCTCTCGCACTTGCCTCAGGGCCCTACACCCCACTGACACTCAATGCACTGAGTAATTAACTCAAGAGAATGGCTCTCTCTGCACTTACCCCAGTCACAACCTGTGACCCTCTGTGCACTTGCTTGATACATACGCACCACGCCTGAAGATCGTCTGTCTGTTTCTCCCCTGTCTTCACCCCTAATTGTACTGTTAAAATTGCAAAATCGCCGTCAGGCCTATTTGGTATATCTCATATTGTTAAAAGTATTTTATGCACTTACTCTGCCTGTGCAGGGTATTATCGTCTCAGATATTCAAGGGCTCTGAGTAACTGTTGTTTTTTCCCCATGTTCCCATCCTCCTTGAGTGCTTTGGAACACTTTCCTGTCTATGGGCACTAAATAAATAACAATAACATACCATGACATACCAAGAGATGGAAACAATAGACAAAAAATAACCCAACAGCCAAGAAAACAATGTAATTGACACATACTATCCAAACAGAAGTACTAAAGTACTAAAATCCAAAACTACTCCTACAAAAACAATGTTTTGCCAGATGAGACAACTGGCGCATATTCAGTCCCAACTTGTGAAGAAAGCCTGGTGAAACTTACCAAGCACAGACTAATTAATAATCAAGTTATTTTAAATCTCCACAACATAAGGAACATTATTACATGGCCCTACTGCAACTTTTCAAACTTTGGAGAAAAGAAGAATTATTAGGTGACCATGACACATTTCAAGCTGTATTCAGTGCAAATAAGGGCAGTATAACAAATGTCAATTCACACCAATACAAACAAATGTTGGAAAATGAACACCAACAAGAGAAATACATTTCAAACTCTACTAGACAAAGACACCCCTGAAGGCAGTCATCCTTCTCTTACAGGAAAACAAGCACTTATAGAACCACTCATTCAAACTTTAACAGAAATAGCCATGACTGAGGTAGAAAACACCATGTATCAATCTAAACATTCTGAAGAAGTCTTGTCAGTGCTCAAATCACAGCTAAATGATAAACTCTTCATTTACCTAGAAGTTGAACATGGACTTAAAAATTAAACTAACATTTTTGTAACAATTATATACCTCAGTTCTTGTATGTAATCTACGGCACCCTTTTTGCTACAGAGAACTAACTCAAAACATGTGTCAATCTGCAAATCTGACCTATGCTAACATTTTAAAAAGCATTAGAACTGATCTGCTTACTGAACATGCAAAATCCATCTTAAAAACTAGAGTAATCCATGCACTGCATTGGCAAAAGACATCTGCCCCTGACGTCATGGAACAATTAACTCAGCAAAATCTAACATGCATCTGCTTAAGGTCAACGCTTCAAGCTGTGCCCAATTCAATGATACAAAGTTGAAAAGAATACAAAATACAAACCACAGTGCATATCAGCACCACAGACAAACTAGAATTGCATGGCATGATACTCACTATGTGTCACAAAGTAACAACACAACTAACTAGCTTAGAAAAATGTATCCCTACAACAGCTGGATTACAAAAACTATTAACTCTGTATGTTGAGAAAAACCAGAGGGTGCTTCACTGCCCAGACCCCAGAGGTCCCTTAATCAGGTGGACAGGGCATGGCCAGCACCTTTGGATACAAACCCTGGGGTGGACAAGTACGGGAGGATCACCGGGGGTAGCGGCCCCTTGGGGATTGGAGGAGAGACACCCGATGGTGAGACGCGGTATCCCCCGTTTCCCAATAACCCTATCCAATCTTATTTTATAGGGTTTTCCAACTTCCCATGTCCCCCTCTTTTCTACACAAACACTGAGCTGAGGAAGAGGAGGTGTAAGGCTGAAAGGATTACCATGCATGCAATATGCTAGACATGTACCTCTAACTAGATCAAGCAGGGTCTTGCACTTGACTTTACTCACACACACACATAATACCTATTAATTCTCCCGACATGGTTCAAAGGTGGTACACTGAGACACACTTTAAGCAAGACGGTGCACGAGAAGGAGCAGTTCCTCAAGGGCTATGCAGAATCAGGCAAAGGAGAGCAACAAACCAAGGGGTTGAAATGAAGGTGCAGGAAGCCCGAGACTCCCCGGCGAGAGATTGTTATTTCCGAAAGGCCGTGAGGATTGCGAACGACAGTCTAGCTGGAAGGGAGAAAGAGTCTTTCGAGTGCTACAAGTTTACCAGCCACCCTCCCAGGTGAATGGTAGAGTTGGGGAGGTGCAGAAGCAGCAGTGGTAACAAACATGACTCCTAATTCAAAGGCACGAAACACAGAAAGCATCTTAACACTACCTGTGAGTTGAAGGAAGCATAGAAAGTCTGGTCTGTGTTTAATTGAAATGTTTGCAACAGTACCTAAGGGATGACAGTTATGCAAATGGCAATAAGCGGCAAGAGAAAGTGAAGCCATTGTTAAGAACTGTGAATATGAAATACAATGTAGTAGAGTAGTCTGGCAAAGTGGGATTGCCCAATCAAAAGTCACTATAAAATGTTGTAAAGCTGCCAAGGCAGCAGGAAGCGAGAGAAAGAAAGTAACAACAAAATCACATGAAATAAAAGTTTGAAAGACTTGATCAAAGAGCAATTGATATGAAAGCAAGTCATACATAGCAAGTACATTTTCAAAGAGCTAATAGAAGTGAAGAAAAATATGTAAGGTGGAAGTAAAGAAAGAAAGAATGGTCTAAGTGGTCATGTGGAGGTGAGAGCAACAATCCTCCCAGTTTTGAAAATCTTTGACTTTGAAATCAAAACACAAAAGATGTTTGAGCCCAATTGAGTAGAACCTATAGTGTGGTATGTGAAGAAGGCTTGGGGAAGGGAACCCCACCATGGAGAAAAGTGTTGAAAGTGATTGAGGGGAACCTATAGTGTGGAATATGAAGAAGGCTTGGAGAAGAGAAACCCACCAAGGGGAAAAGGATTGAGACCGATTGAGGGGAACCAATAGTGTGGAATGTGAAGAAACCCACCAAGAAGAATAGGTTTGACCCCGATTGAGGGGAACCTAAGGTGAACTGCAACCAAATACTACACTTAGAAACTTTTTGTTGAAACTGTGTAGAAGCTTGAAGGGGGACCTGGACTTGGGTGATTGTAACCCGAGAAGTTAAACATGTGAACTTGTGACTCAGACTTGAACGGCTAAGAATGTCCTACATTGCAGAGCAAGCCACCTAACAGTGTTTGCAGGCTGAAATGTGTTTATTCATCAAGTGTCCCATCTAACCATGTGCCATACAATGTCGGGACTAGAATGAATACTGATATATATTGCCATTGTGACATATTGTTACACTACTGATTTGTCCTTGTTTAGATACATATCCCAATGTCACATGAGTTTGAATTAGAGTGAGGGCAGGCTTTAGGTATTTGTTAATATAGGCCTTTATTGTTTGACTAAGACTGACTAGAACTTTCTTTATTATTGTATGGTTGAGATTACACCCATTTTAGTTATAGGGCCAGATAGGAGATTTTCCAACACCCCTTGAATCTAACACTAAAGCTTTTGACAACATACAACTCTTGCATTAGTGTCTACTTGTGATACCATGCCTCCCTTACATATGGTGTCAGTTGTGGGATATAACATGATTGAAACAAGTTAGAAAACCATACAATTTCAGAAACTCAGTATCCGAATCTCAGACCCCACTACCGCCACAAAATAATCTATTGGCTTTGATATAAGCAGCAGTAGAGAGGCTACCATCCCTCCAGGAAAAAGGGCAATGATTCCCACTGACTTGGTGAACTAGGTGAAGGAGAGCAACAAACCGAGGGGTTGAATTGAAGGGACAGGACGCCAGAGACCACCCTGGCGAGAGATTGTTATTTCTGAAAGGCTGTGAGGATTGCACACGACAGCCCAGCTGGTAGGGAGAAAGAGTCTTCCGAGTGCTACAAGGTTAGCAGCCACCTTCCCAGGCGAACGGGAGAGTTGGGGAGGCACAGAAGCACCAGGGGCAACAACCTTGATTCCTACATAAAAGGCACAAAAGACGGAAAGCATCGTAACATGACCTGTGAGTTGAAGGAAGAAAAGAAAATCTGGTCTGTGTTTAATTGAAATGCTTGCAACAGTATCCAAGGGATGAAGGTTATGTGAGCGCCAATAAGCTGCAAGAGAAAGTGAATCCATCGTTAAGAACTGTGAATACGAAATACAAAGTAGCAGAGTGGTCCGGCGAAGTGAGATAGCCCAATCAAAAGTCTCTGTAAAATGTTTTAAAGCTGCAGAGGCATCATGAAGCGGGAGAAAGAAAGTAACAACAAAACCGCATTAAATAAAAGTTTGAAAGACTTGATCAAGGAGCAATTGATATGAAAGCAAGTCAAACATAGCAAGCACATTTTCCAAGAGATATTGGAAGTGAAGGAAAATATGGAAAGTGGAAGCAAAGAAAGAAAGAAGGGTCGAAGAGGTCATGTGGAGGTGAGAGCAACAATCCTCCCAGTTTACAATCTTCAACTTCGAAATCAAAACACAAAAGGAGGTTTGATCCCGATTGAGGGGAACCTATAGTGCAGAATGTGAAGGAAGCTTGGGTATGGAAACCCAACCAAGGAGAAAAGGTTTGAGCCCAATTGAGAGAACCTATAGTGTGGAATGTGAAGAAGGCTTGCGGAAGGGAACCCCACCAATGAGAAAAGGTTTGACACCAATTGAGGGGAAGATAAGTGAACCTCAACCAAATACTATACTTAGAAACCTTTTGATGAAACTGTGTAGAAGCTTGAAGGGTGACCTGGGCTTGGGTGATGGGAACCCGAGAGGTTAAACCTGTAAACTTGTGACTCAGACTTGAATGGCCAAGAAGGCCCTAGATAGCAGCGCAAGCCACCTAATCGTGTTTGCAGGCGGAAGTGTGTTTATACATCAAGTGTTCCATCTAACTCCGTGCTATGCAATGTCAGGAGGAGTATTAATACTGATTTATATTGCCATTGTGACATTTTGTTACACCACTGATTTTTCCTTGTTTAGATACGTATCCCTATGTCACATTAGTTTGTATTAGAGGGCAGGCATTAGGTTTTTGTTAGTATAGGCCTTTATTGCTTAACTATGACTGACTAGGACTGTTTCTTTATTATTCGATGGTCGAGATTACTCCCATTTTAGTTATATGGCCAGATATGAGTTTTTCCAACCCCCTTGAATCTAACAATAAAGGCTTTGAAACTTGCAATTCATGTGTCATTGTTTACTTGTGATACCAAGCCTCCCTTACGGTGGAAACTGCAGAGTAATTCTAAAACGTGACCTTGACATAGAGCAAGGTTTAGTCAGTGGAGCAATTGGTGCAGTTAAAATATTAGGCCACACAATAGCATGTTTCCTCCTTTACAAAGTCATGTATGTACGCAGAGAACAATTCTCTCTATCTCTTGCATATGCTGTCAATGGTGTGCAGTCATAATGTCGACATCAATAATGTCGACAGTCAAAATGTCGACAAATTAATGTCGAAAAACAATAATGTCGACAAACAAAAATGTCGACATTATTCGATATTTTTTCGACATTAATTTAGTGTATGCATAATTAAATAAATAAATATATATATGATGTGTTGAGTATGAGGGGTGGTTGGGGGGGTGTGGGGGGGTGGCAGGGGGGTGTTGGGTGAGGGGGGGTTGGGGGGGGACCCCCCCGGGGGGACCCCCCCATAGTAAATACAATTTTTATTTATTTAATTATTGAATAAATAAATAAATAAATAATTGCTATGTGTTGAGTATGAGGGGTGAAAGGGTGGTTGGGGGGGTGTGGGGGGGCGGCAGGGGGGTGTTGGGTGAGGGGGGGTTGGGGGGGACCCCCCCATAGTAAATACAATTTTTATTTATTTAATTATTGAATAAATAAATAAATAAATAAATAAATAATTGGTATGTGTTGAGTATGAGGGGTGAAAGGGTGGTTGGGGGGGTGTGGGGGGGCGGCAGGGGGGTGTTGGGTGAGGGGGGGTTGGGGGGGACCCCCCCATAGTAAATACAATTTTTATTTATTTAATTATTGAATAAATAAATAAATAAATAAATAATTGGTATGTGTTGAGTATGAGGGGTGAAAGGGTGGTTGGGGGGTGTGGGGGGGGGTGGCAGGGGGGTGTTGGGTGAGGTGTTGATAGTTTTAAGGGTTTATAGTCATAATGTCAAAAAAAAAAATGTCGACATTTTTTTTTCGAAAAAATGACTTTTTACATTATAAGTATAGGATGTCGACATTATTATTTTCGACATTTTTTTTCGACATTTTTGTCTGTCGACATTTTTTTTTCGACATTATGACTATAAACCGCTGTCAATATTCACAAGTCACAAGGTCTGACTCTGGACCACACACCGATTGACATTCGCAGCACAGTCTTCAAAGAAGGCATGAGTTACGTGCCACTTTCACATCTCTGTACACTCAATTGTCTATTCCTAGTTAACTTTGATGCAAGCAAAGTCAATGCTGACATTCCTAGCATCCTAGATTACAACAGTCTACATGTACAAAACAAAATCATTAAAAAGAAAACTAATATAAACAGAAGCTATACTAGATCTCCTAGCAATACCACTGAAATAACAAAGAACAAGTTCAGGTCCATCACATTATACAACCACAAAACTCTCCAGTCCAAAAACAACTGCATGTCCATCAAAAGACACAAAGACACATGTCTCTTATTGAAAAAAAACAAAAAAAAGCAGGCCAATCAAAAGATACTTAGGCACAATTCCCTGGTCCATTTAAATTCAGCAACACAACTTGAGTAAATTGTTATGTAAATGTAGCAATCAATCTTCTCGTCCAATGGCCACCAATTGTTTCACAATATTTACTTAAACGGTTCAGACCAGATGTGTTTGCAAATGCCCATCCTTCATACAAATGCCACAAATAATCATGACAGCGCCTACAGTGTCTCAAGTATAAGGCAAGAATTGGTCTTCTGTGCAGGAATGGTCAAATTCACCATAAACACACAGGAAGATCCACAGGAACCCCTAATGTACTTACGACCAAAAACATCCCTATGAATTAAATGTTCCAGATTTCATGAATGTCTAAACATACATGCACACTTTGCAACCATGTTCCACAAGAGTACATTCCTAATGAACTATTTGTGTATGTATCCATACCAAATTCTGAATGCATTTTATTTCACCATTTTCTGCAGGATGCAAATCATGGCATATTACACTCTTTTGTTTCAATTCAGACAATCGCTGCAGCATACAGATACATTCACATGGCCAATATCTGATACTAATGCTTCTAAGGTACAATGCAGATGGTACCAAAAATAACAATAAACTCACTATCTTTACACAAAGCCAAGTATCGCTTGGTAGGAAAACCTTCACAACAGTCAGCTTAATCTGCCACACTGGTGCCTAGTTCCCGGGATCTCTCTCTCAAGTTGCCAGGGCATTGCCATTGCCTTTGGATCCAGACCCTGGTGGTGGACGAGTGCGGATGATCACCTAGTTGAGGATTGTTCAGGGAGTGGGGCTGAGGTGACCAATGGTGAGATGTGGTATTCCCCCCTTTCCCATACCCATGACCCATCCTATTTGATAGGATCCTCCAAGGTCCCAACCCCCCCATTTTCAACACAAACACTGGGCCGAGGAAGAGGACAACTGAGACTAAAGAGGCTAACGCTTACATATCTCATTCAGCATGTCCCACTAATTGGTTCAGGCACTTGACTTTAATTGCATACATCTGATACCCATTAGCTCTCCACACACGGATAAAAGGCAGAACATAGAGACACACTCTGAGCAAGGTGGAACACGAGTAGAAGTAGAAAGTCCATGGTGGAGGCAAACCTACTGGAGCAAAGCAACCGACAGAGGGATGAGAGCAAAGAGTAGAGAAACCCAGGAGATCCCTGCAGGAGATCGTTGCCTCCGAAGAGCTGTGAAAGATATGTGGAGAAAGCCAATCCCAAACAAGAGGTGTGTCGAATTGCAAAATGATTCTTTAAACTTAGACTCTCCAAGGGAGTCTTTCTTGTGCTCTCTCTTATCATTTATAACCTGGTGATCTTGAATGTATGATACCTGCTTTTGGCAAGATTTGTTGTTACGATCTGCAGGTGATTGTTTGTTCAACCCATGCCAAATGTATTTTGTCAAATGCACCTGAATGTATTTATGTTGTTCGTTTTGTCTGTGCCCTCACGCCTTTGGGTTTTTAGGTGCGTAATATAAAGATAATAAAGTAAAGTAAAGAAGACTGCATTGTGTTTAAAGGGCCCCAGCAACTGTCCCAGCTGAATGACAGAGTTGGAGAGGCGAGGCCTACCGTGTGGTATTAACCTTGACTTGTGAATTAAAGCCGCAAAAGACAAGAAGGGAATGCACACAGCCGGTGAATTGGAGAGCAACATGAAAGGCTGGTGTGTTAACGAAAGATTGAAGTTGCAACAGTATATCTCACAATTGAAGGCTGCATGCATGCGGATGAGATGCCAAGGAAGGTGGACCTGTGGTAAACTTTAAATTACTGATAACTATGAAGCCATTGATGCAGAGTAGCAGAGTGGTCTGTCGAAAGGAAGTAGCCCACTCAAAAGTCTCCACAAAAAGGTGAAATGTTTTCTTATAAAGCAACAAAATGAATGAACTCTAAAATGCATAAGGTTCAAGATTAACCCTGGCAAAAGAGGAAGTGAAAAGGTGAATGTTGAACTTTTGTGCTTATGAAACTGAACTGCCCAGACCAAGAGACACTGTGCTGTGGCAAATAACACAAGAGTGTGAGCTGAAGAGAAAGTCGAAGTGGTCCTGCGAGGTCTATAGTAAAAGCCTTCACTTTCGAAAGTCTTTGACATCAGGAAAAGCTCTAAGCCCGACTGAGGAAGAGCAGAAGTGTGATAGGTTAGGGGAAGGGAACCCCTAAAGATTGTGAATTAAGCTTGGGGGAGGGAACTTCTGCAAGTGCTGTGGTTGAAAGGTCTGAGCCCCACTGAGGGGGACCTACATGATCTTTGCTTTGAGAAGTCCAAACCCATCCAAGGGAAACCTGTGTGAACTTCTGTTGAACTGTGAAAGAACTTTTGAGAGCTGGAATAAGTGACTATAATGTGGAAAGCCAAGCGGGCCTCAATTCATGTTTTGAACTGCCTTTGTTTTTTTAGAGAACCTGAACCAGAGTGTTCTCTTTCTTTGTGCGGTCCATTGTGGGGAGGAGAGCTGACTCAGGAACATTGATTCTTTGTATTGTAACACTGATTTTCCTTTGCATACATATTCCCCTTGACACACTTATTGTATAAGAGATATGGCAGGCATTAGGTTTTGTTAGTATAGGCCATCTTTGATTTGACAAAAACTCACTAAGACTGTGTTTTCTTTATTATTTGATGGTAGAGACTACTCCCATCACAGGTATAGGACAAAGCTGAATTCTTTCCTCTCCAATCGACCCTCCCAGGTCCAGCTTGGGTCCTTCCTCTCTGACATCTTTTTCTCAACCTGTGGTGTACCCCAGGGATCTAACCTCTCTCCCTGGCTGTTCAACCAATATCTGGCACTCCTTGTCCACCGCATCGCCGCTCTCAGCCCCAACTTTCAGTGCTATGTGGATGACACCGAGCTCATTTTCAGGCTACCCTTGGCCTCCTCCTCTCCCTCCCTCATCTCTTACTGTCTGTCTGCTATCCAGGAGTGGTGTGCCACCAATGACCTCTGCCTTAATGCCAGTAAGACTGAGATTCTACTCATCGGCACACCCACTCCCTCCTTCCCTGCAGCTCTCTGGCCGGCCTCTCTTGGCCCTCTTCCTACTCCTACCTGCAAGGCAACAAACCTTGGGGTCATCTTCGACTCCACACTCTCCTTCTCTCCTGACATTTCTGACATCTCAAAGAAGTCACACTACTAGCTGCACCTCCTCAGAGGTATTCTTCCTTTCCTCTCCTTCCCCCAGAAGCTCACTGTCTCCAGAGCCCTGGTTCTCTCTAAGCTGGACTACTGTAACAGCCTCTATCTAAATCTGCCTACCTCTACTCTCTGCCCTCTGCAACTCATCCAGAATAGGACTGCAAGACTTGTCCTTGGCCTCAAGCCCAGGGGCCATATCTCTCCAGGACTGAAATCTCTGCACTGGCTCCCAGTGGCTCCGAGGATTAAGTTCAAAACCCTCTGCATTGTCCACAAGGCCTTCTGGGGCCTGGGGCCGAAATACCTTCAACTCTCTCTTCCTAAAAATCGTCCTTCTTAAGCTCTTCGCTCATCCGCCTCCAACTCCCTCAGGGTCAGCCGCTTCTCCAAGCAACAAGTTGGGGGTAGATCTCTCTCCTTGGCTGGGGGCTCCCTCTGGAACAGCCTTCCTGCCTCCCTGAAACTTAAGGAGAACCATCTCTGGTTCGGGAAGCACCTCAAAACCTTCCTCTTTGCTTCTGCTTTCTCTCCCCTGCTGAATTCCTGATTGAAACTGTATTGAATCTGCACTGGGCCACTCTCACTGTTCTCGGTCCCTGGCCCAGCCACTTGCCCACTGCTCTGCCTCCTTGGCAACCCCTGCACTGCGGGAATGTCTCTGTATGCCCACAGCCCACCTCCCAGCACTTGTCTGCACTTACCTTGCACTTGCCACCAGCTGGCCCTTATTATTTATCTTGTTATGCTACTACCCCTGTACTGCACTTTCCCCTCACCCTTTCCCCTTGCACTTTCCCTTCCCCTCTTCCCATGAACTTGCGCGATCTGAATGACACCTGGCCTAGTAAGATTGTTGTCTGTCTTCCCTGTGTCCCCCCTCCCTGCCTTGTCACGCCTTGAAACACTTGTGTATAGGCGCGTTATAAATGCCATATCATATCATATCCATGATGATCATATTCACCATGTTCGAAGGCACTAAGTGATCATTGTTGAGACTCTCAGGCATACCTTCTACAAACCGAAGGTGCTTAAACTGTTTTTGCAAAGTGGAATAAAGAGGCTGCCATCAACTGTTCAACCAAACAGCATTATCGAGAATATGAGTCATTGCGATGTGGGATTTTTCTAGAGGTTTTCTGACAAAATAACTCTTGCCACAGATGGAAGGCCTTTCCAGCACATACAAGAATGGATGTTATAGACTGGTATCAATAGCGACAAAATCTAGAGGCTTATACAACCATGTACAGACATCTACAAATGAAATGCTTGCCCTTCTCTAGCTTCATGTGGAAGTTTTTATTCAACAATATGGCTTTAACGACTATATAGAACACACATACACTGTATATAATATACTACATATGTTTATATGCTGAAATCAATCAACCAAATATATGGCAACCCACTCCGAAACCCTCCAAACAATGCTTCACACTTAAAATCTGTCATTGAACTGCCCCATCCATTCACCCGTGTTGAAGTGCCACCATTGGTCGTTCTGATACTGCAGCTGATCCGTGCAAGCAAATGGGGTGTTTTCCATTAGACGAATCAATCGTCATAAATCCAATGGCTGTTGGTTGTTGGCTGATACATTCCACATCCAGAGAGTCTGCCCGAGGGCCCCTACACCTTGGTAGCCACAGCTCCTCTGCTGTATACCCCCTTAGGATGACAAAGCAAAGACCATTCCCACACCACCAGTTGCCAAGGCCCCCTGAAGCACCCCAAAAGCCATTCTTCATTGTCAGCTATCAATCCATTCTTTGTGGCTGGAAGTCCCTGAGAAAACAGCCCCCTTCAACAGCACACTCCACAAATCATCAGTATGCATATCAAATATTGATGTTTGTGAGGGCCCTGTAGCCATATCCACAGGCAATCTTAGATCCATCCCTCCACGGTCCAATGGCTGTGAGGTTGCACAATCCATGGACCACCCTAGATCCATGGCATCAGCGTTTGCCAGTTGCGAGGATCCACAGTCCACATCCATGGACAATCCTAGATTCATTCCTCCGCCGTCCGTTGCCCGCAAGGTTCTGCGCTCCAGGGCGACTCAAAATAAAAAAAGAATATATAATAAGAATGTATCATCTATTGCACAATGAAAATCAGTGCTTCGCAATATTCACCAACAATATAATGTCAGCGCCAACATATTAGATCCAATGTAACAACCAAGTACAAGTTTCAATCCCTTTATATAAATGAATCACGGCTAAAGCACTTCACCAAATGTGTGTTCTCTGACACATACTCAAAATCTTGTCAAGCCATGCCAGTCCAACTATAAATTCACACTGCCAACATTGCCAGTATTGTGTGAAACACTCTGAGTTTTCCTGCACACAGACAATAGGCACAGAATGTTTTTAGCGCTTTGCTTCCACAAAACAAAATAATGCCAATTGTACAGCTTTGACCAGACCCCGGGTCGAAATTATAAATATAGCATTTATATTTCTGTGCTGTTTAATACATCAAGACAGGCTGCAACTGCTCTCAACCTCTAAGCTATGAAACAACACTCCTCAGAACATGCAATCAATATTTTCTGCACATCGTATATTCAGCTCCACATAGCTAACATGTGCCAAAGTATGCCTGAGAAACACTAAATTATTGAAAATGCAACTCGCCAATGGCATTGCACCCCAAGTGAAAGCTGCCAGAGCTGCGGTAAAAACATATCTAGAATAAACAGTTGATAGGCCCTGCAGAATGTCCTTGTAGTGAATAAATATAAATTGAGATAAAAAGCATACCTTATCACGTCTAGGACCCACTTTGCAATCAGTCAAATACCCATCTGGCTTACAATGTTCTAATTGAAAGAGCACCAGTCTTGAAATAGCAACAAAGCACATACATAGTTTAAAAATGAAAACATTTCACCTTTTATTATCCTAAAGTTGCTATTTGATAATTGGGCTTGTCCTTCACACCTAAAACTCCTAGTTGGACTATTCTGTCATATGTTACTCCAAATACTGCATCCACACGAGTCACAGAGAGCTGTTTCTCCCCAGCCAAATGTCAGCCTTTTAAGGGATTGTGATAGACTCCCTCACTGCTCCCCTGCCACCTCCGGGTGACAGAAGCACATGGTGTGTACAAATACCAATATTCACCAGACATGACACAGCAAAAATGCACATTATATTGACAGTTCCTATATGCTACATCTGTATCTGTTTGCTTCACAGTATCCTCCATGCCTGTAGATAAGTCCATGCATACGTATCTTTCTATGTAGGCCAAGTACAAATACTGATTATCAATAACAACCCATGTCTTTTTTGCAGAGGTCTGCCAATGCTTACATAACGAAATACGAACATGTTTTATCCCTAACCAAACATATATGTTTTGCTGCGGTCTGCAAAATGCAGAAATTGCTATGTATGTTGCTGATGCTTACACAACGAAATACAAACATTTCTTATCCACACATCGAAATACAAACATGTATTTTAGTTGAGGTCTGCAAAATGAAAAATGATTGCGTGTTTAAAAAGAATTCACTTTTGCTGTCTAACAGTTCTGTCATTGATTTTTTTAGCTGACAGCGACCAGGCTGCATTGTCCAAGCCAAAGTTCTTTTAACTCTAGAGGGTTATTTTTGGACCACTGTCTATCGTCTGGAATGCCATAACCTCATCTACACTATAACTACACTTTATTTCCAGTTCATATAACATGAACAAACATTTTATATCCAAAAGATATCACTTTTTTTGGGGTGGGCAACTTTTATTACACCATATATTTATTCTAAATCAAAAAATATAAATGTGTATATTACTTTTATTTAAAAAATACTGTATAAAAACGTCATCAACATTTTATTTCATTTTTTATCTAGAATCTATATCAACTGCATATCAAATTGACATCCATCTATACTCACTAGGTCTCTAACCGTGTCCTTAAAACTATGACATCATCTACGCTCTCTAGTCTATTAAATATTTATCGGCTTCCTATCTCATTAAAGATCAAACCCACTCAGACCCCATCGCCACATCACGCTGCAAAACCCTAAGTTCACATACCATGTCTTTAGAGCTCATTCCGCCCCCATAGTTGACCAAGCAGCACTGCCGCAGACTGCTCCCATCTTTCTATACATTTAATATAAAAAAGATATCAAATATGTTTTGATACCCTTTTTATATAAAATTTATGTTTACGTTACATCTAATTGATATAACATCATACCCACTTTTTTCAAATATATACACCTGTTATATCAAATTGATGTGAACACATTTTGATATCCTTTTAATATAAGATGTATAGTAACTTTATGTCGAAACACTATCAAACGGGGACAGTGTTAAATACACAGAGGGGGCGTGGCCACCTGTCAAAATGAAGTTTATGTGAAACGGGACCCCATTAAGTAACATCCTCTGAATTTCAATGGTTTTGTTGCGTTAAATCTTCACAACTTAACTGCACCTTAACTAAGGTTGTGCTCAGTGAATATTTATCACATTAGTGACTTTTGCAATGCAGATGTAGTTTTCCTCATATGATATTAGTTAACAATACATGGAAGATTATTTTCGCGTGAAGGGCACTTTCTAGTCATTTACTTATTATATGTGTGCTTTGTTTTTTGAGCGAGGCGTCTGTATGGTATGCCCTGCAGACAGTACCGGCAACATGTTTTCAATTGACAAGTAAAGAACCGCGTTCACAACTCAACCTGTCAGTGCACATCATCCATTCATGTTTTTTTGTTGTTTGTTATTTTTTTGTGCACAATTCTAAATCGGAATAATCATGAAATGATTGCACAATAGTGAACATTTGAGGTAAACGAAAGGTATGGTCTGAGACCACAAGGTCGGTTCCCGTGTAGAGCTCTGAGGTCAATTAAATGGGAATCATCAAAATGGCTTTCGAGGGAACATCATCAGACGGAAATGGAAAATGCCTTAGACAAAATGCTCTTCCTGCATCTGAGAGTGTCGCTGTTGAAGAGCCCTGGGCTTTGGCTTCCACTGCACAAAGCATAGACACTCCTCTCCCAAAGTCCCCTTATACGCAGCCAGCTAGCATAAGAACACTCGTGGAAAAGCCCCGAAGCATGCCGCGGCTCATTGAGCTGTCTCGAACACATGATGTCGCAGAAAGAAATCGGGCTACGCTTAACATGTTCGCTCTCTGCAAATGGCCTTGATTTAGTTCCCGGTTCACCTTGGCTCCCCTTCAATAAGACAGGCATAAAGAGACGTCTCTGTAGGTTTCTTTCTCCAAAGCCCCACGTCCAGGAAAGCGGGATTTATAGTGTATCTGACACCAGCATCTGTTGTGCCCGTGAAGAATGCTGTCAACAGCGTAACCCACCTTTCCATGTTGGCAAGCAAGTACATTCAAACGTCTTTGCCGGAACTTTCAGAGGTGATTTTCTTTTTTCTTTTTTTTACTGTTGGCAGCGTCAAACTTTCTTTTTAGTAACATATGTAGTACTGTGTGTTAATATCCTTGCAGTAAACTACTCATAACTATGACAATAAAACACGTCTTTACTTCCTTGTTATAGTGTCAGCCATTATTTCCTTCATTTATTTTCGGCAGGTGAAAAAATGTTGTGCTACGTTACTACGTTACTGCGTCACTTGTCATGTGCATGACCTCTTGGCATTTCTTGCCGGATGTGGCGTTTTGCTTCTATCCGTTTTCCAAAAGGGATGTCGAGTCCCCCACCCCCAACATTTTCAGCAAAGTTACTTCACTCATGCTGTCATGTTGCCAGTGAGCTGTATGTTAATTTATGGTCATGTTAATTGTGGTAACCTTTTATTATATGTGACGTTTCGAGTGTAATCATAGTTTATTGCAGTGCCATCATATGGTCTATGAAGACGTTCGACAATGCCATTGCAGGAAATAATAAATCTGTGCTCTGTTATTTCCTGCCATTCTGATTGTGTGGCCCAGTTTTGACAAATAGGAGCTTTGTCTGCCCTGTCTCTGCTGGGATCATGTATTGCTCAGCCACTAAAGACAACCACCCAAAAACACCTACTCCTACATTTGGTATGCGGTTAACACTGCGCGATTGAACTATTAGACTGCAGGTCTCAAACCAGCGGCCCTGCAGATGATTCGGACGACGACTCCCATGATCCCTCACAATTGACTGTGCAGGTCAGGAATGATGGGAGTTTTGGTCCAAAACATATCGGGAGCCAAAGGCTGCAGACCCCTGTTATAACAGCATTCTATTTGATCATGATAAATTAAACGTCTGGATGGTTGAAACGTGCGTACACCACAGAAACAAAGCATTAAAGAAACGTTGCACTGGCGCAAGTGCAATGTTGGACGATATTAACGCTAGGGCAACAATCGCCCTATTGCAAGAAACATATACTTGCAATGCATTTTTGCGCCAGGGAAATGTTTGCCCTAGTACTAATGCCATTATATATTAGCACTATAGCAATGTATTCCCGGTGCACAAATGTGTTGAAATAATGTGTTTTTGTCGTATTGCAAACTTGTCCCTAGTGTTGATGCAATGTAAAATTGCCCTTGCACCCATGCAACATTTTTGTAATCTGCATGCCAATGATTGTTCATGTGTAAATCATGTGTACATTCATCTAGCTGTCAGTGGTACAAATGAATCTTTTACAAGCTAACATAGGGACAAAAGTGTTGTGCAACTTAAAATTCGATTGGGCATTTTCCAAGATGTATATGATAGGATGATTGGCTTAGGGGTAGATTTCTTTCAAATACGGATGCCTCTGCTCTGAAGGTGTGGCATCATGACAGGCCATAGAAGAAACCTCAATTGCGTGATCAGAGAGGATAGCTATGCCCATGCAATGCATCAATGAATACCCCATAACAAGTGTATCACGAATAGCTCATTACAGCCAGTCGTGGGGCAGTGCCGCATTATCAAAGCTTATGGAAAAATGGAACAAATGAATGCAGCACCAATGTTTCTGTTTAGATACTATGAAGTGGACCAACCATATTTAGGGGGTAATTCATAGAATTTAGCGCACAAGTGGCGCACGCGGCTGGCGCACAGTGTGCGTGTGCGAATCCCTGCGCCAGCCGCGTGCGCTAAAATCCATTTCCGCGCACAGCGTATTCATGGATTCCAGCTACCAAAACCAGCCGTGGCGCACAGTGGCACAGCGACCCTGCAGCAGCGCCAGTTTTGCCCCCAAGAACGCCTCTGGCGCAGGGAAAATCCATCAAAATCCCCAATCCAGCGCAAAGGGTAGCGTTAACCCTGTACTAGCACGGCAAGCGGGCTACGTGTATCACTGGGGTGCGCGGGAAGTAGCTCACGTTATTTCAGCTGGGTACGTGTATTTCAGGGGTGCGCTGGAAGCTCCACACGCGATTCCATCAGGGTACGTGTACATCAGGGGTGCGCGGGAAGTTTCACACGTGAATTCAGCAGGGTACGTGTATATCAGGGGTGCGCAGGAAGTTCCACACGCGAATGTCCTGGCTACGTGTATTTCGGGGAGCGTGGGAAGTTTCACACGCGATATCAGCAGGGTACGTGTATTCCAGCGGTGCGCTGTAAGTTCCACACGCGAATGTCCTGGCTACGTGTATCTTGGGGTGTGTGGGAAGTTTCACACGCGATATCAGCAGGGTACATGTATATCAGGTGTGCGAGGGAAGTTTCACACGCGAATGTCCTGGCTACGTGTATTTCGGGGTGCGTGGGAAGTTTCACACGCAATATCAGCAGGGTACGTGTATTCCAGTGGTGCGCTGGAAGTTCCTGTTAGGAAAGATTTCGTAATTGTAGGGAACTTTCCTTCCATGTGGCAACCCCTAAACTTTTTGCTATTGTTTTCAACCTGTTTTCTTGACTTTGCCAGAGAAGTGCAGCCTTCTGCCGTACTCCTCTGGGCTTTCGCTCCTTTCTTACGGGGAAACTGACATGCCCTTAAGACAGTCAGTACCGGGGAACGCTGTTTCCCGTAGTTTCTTTTATCGTGTCGCCATTTTAGTGCAACACGACACAAGAGGGCACTGTAAGCTAAGTTACAGCTCTCTTGGGTCTCTAGCTTTCTACAGACCCTAGACACTCTTGTAGGATGGTTTTTGGATCGGTGCAAGTCATTCAGGGACTGGGCTGGTGGCAGCGATCATTTGGTTTATTTTGAGCTCCTTTTTCCGTTCTGAGCACGTTTTTGCCGCGAACACAAAAGGGTGGCCCGGCTACACAAAATGGCCGGACCACGAGGCTCCTTTGTCTCGTCCACTGTCCGTCTTGCTCCCTTTACCTTCCCCCGGGTCAGGCGACCCGGGGCCTTCCTTATTTGGGCATGTAGTTTCCCGCGAAACACGGTTGCTTTCGCGGGCTTCTACATGTCGTTTGAGTGCCCCCAGGATGTGGGCTGGGCTGTCTGGTCCCAATACACATCCTGGGTGCCAGAGAGTCTAGGGTGGTGTGAATGCCTGGGACCACTGTGGTCCGTGATTGGTCCACGTATGGTATGTGTGTTGATGAGCGGATCTCCCATTGGCTCCCCTCCGTTTTGGCGCGAAGGGAACCGTGGATAAGAGGGAGCTGGAAACACCACTGCCATGTCGATCTCCTGAGTTCTTACGAACCCAGGGATACAGGAGCCAAGTATCCTGCGAACACAAGGCTGGACCGAGGAATCGCTGGTGACCCCCTGAAGAACTTCTGCTCCTCATTGCTGTCGTCCGGTGAAGCCCTTTCCACCTAAGATCGAACAAGAAGGCCTGTACTGGCGCTTCGACCTATTGGAATAGCAGGACCAGCTATTCCCGGCACCTTCATCAACTCCTGCTGTAAGCCTTCGGAAGTGTCTCTGGGCCATCCAGTTGACTGACCAGCTTACTAAGGAGGCCTGCTCTGTAATCGCCGACAGGTTGGGTGGTATTCTGAGTCCGGGGCATGCTCACACGCTTCGTTTGCTTAGCAGTCCTAAGCTAGAGGTGAGCGGTGCTCGTTTGGCTTGAATACACCCGGCCGTTCCGTTGCCCTGCGGTGGCGACAAAACTGTGCTTGTTTCTTCGATCGGGACGTCTTTTTACTCTGCACGACGACGAGACGTTCCCTGCTCTTCAGAACCTGCCAGAAGCTGCATCTATCGAGGAGAAGCTCGGGCCTGCTTGCTTCGGGGACCGGTGAGTAGATTAGCTAGGATCTGGTCGCCCTCCTGCAGTGCCCTTTGCTTTTCCCCGCTGTGAATACAGCACCCCTTGTCCGTACTCGCGCCCTGCTTCTGCCTCACAGTGGAGGCTGCGCTAGAGTCGCGGACCGTGTTCTCCTTCATTAGAGCTCCCTACAGAGCTGTTCAACGTCCTCCGAAGAGCTTCACCTTCTGCCCATTGGCACCGGCGTGTGCAGGTACTTTTGAGCGCTAGGCTCCACTCTTCGTAGGGATTGGACTACCATCCAGTTAGGGGCCTCAGAAGGCGGACATATCACTCGCATTGGTTCGCACTGCCTGTTTTCCTTCCCCTGCAGGTGGATAACATATTTCGTGCTGCTAATGCTGTGAAACTGTGTATTCTGTATATATATTGGGTGGATAGTGTATGTGTTGGTTTAATATCGTTGTATATTGCTGCTTTTACTGTGGTTATTAGTTTCAAGGCCTTATAATAAATGTGTATCTATTTTTGATATAAACAACTGTTTGGAGTAGTTTGTAAGCGCTCTTGCTTTGTGTGCTCATTGCGAGCTTTCAGTCACCCTCACCCCTCTTGAGACCTAGTCTTGACCGCCGCGATCGCTACCTTGATTGGTCTGGCTTGTCCAGAGGTTACCCTGTTCCAAGTAATTAGGTTGGCCTTCTGAACTTCTGCGCCACCAGGACAGAGTTCAGAAATCCGTCTTAACAAATTGGTGTACAGCGGTGGGATACGACTGAAGGTATCCAGTGTTGCGCACGAGCTAAGGCGTTTTCAGGTTATTCCAACCAGGACACGCAGTAAAGTATTGAATATAACGTTAAAAAGGCCATAGTCCTATCAACAGTATGGAAACGAATACTTTATTAACCTTAAATGCTTCGAAATCTGAAACATTGAAGAAGATGTGTGCGGAGAGAGGGGTTTCCTCTCAAGGCACTAAATTGGAAATGATCCAGAGAATCGTGGCGTGGCAAGAAGCGCAGCTTGACGCTATAACTTCCGAGGACAGTGCAGAAGGTGGTGGGGCTGCTCTCACTGGCAGAACCGACGGTTCTGCCGCTGCACTGATCCATCACGACCACGAGGACAGGGAGGATGTAATGTCTAACGTTTCCTCTGCCAGTGTTGATGGGGAGGCTATGCTTGAATTCAAGAAGCAAGAGCTGCGGTTTAGGCAGCAGGAGCTTGAATTCAGCATAGCCAAACTGAAAATCGACCAGGCAGAAAAACAAAAAGACAGGGATCACCAGTTGGAACTGGCCAAGCTTCAGTTCGCAAATGGGTCCAAGGGTCCTGGACATGGTTCTGGGGCTTCCTCTCATCCACGGTTTCCAAAAGATCTGCTCAGTGTGTATGAGGAACGAAATGACATTATGGACTGGTTGAATGCGTTTGAGTATGCATGCGAGGTTCAAGAGGTTGATAATGCGGATAAGATTGCATGGTTACTCAGCAGACTGCCCCATTCTGGTTGCAGTGCCATTATGGAAATGTCGAAGGCTGAGCGCGCTGATTTTGCAATGTTGAAGCAGACTCTCATTTTAAAGTTTGGGAAGACTCCGACCCAATATTTGAAAAGGTTTAGAGAGTATAAGAAAAAGGAAGGTGGTACTTGGGTGTCGTATGTAGCTGAGTCCCTGAAAAACTTAACTGGCTGGGTTGAAGGTTATAAGGTTTCTACCTTCGAAGGCATGATCAATCTGGTCATGCTGGAACACATTTTTGCTTCTTCTTCCCCGGAGCTTAAGCAGCATTTGGCCGATTCGAAGGAGATAGATCCTAAGAAGCTGGCCATTGCAGCAGACTTATGGGTGTCACATCGAGTGTCCCATAAGGACAAAACTCATCCTGGTAAGCAGGAGGAAGGGAAAAAGTCCAAAGATATGGAGGGTGGGGAATCTGCTAAATCTTCTTCCCATAAGGGCCACAAAAAGAAAAATAAGGGTAAGCCATACGAGAACTCACAGGGTAGCGGAGGTTCGCCTCCGAAACAGAACTCTGGTTATAATAAGCCTCCCTACGTAAACAGACCCAATGGGGCTTGTTTTTCTTGTGGAGCAACTGACCATGTGAAGGGGGATCCCCGGTGTAAGGTTAAACCTTTGGGGGTCCACTCCGCTAATCTGGCCTTCTCCTCCTACGAGGAAGAAGAGATTACAGGAGCATCCTTCTCCTCAGACTCATTTCCCAGCGGAATAGAGGCTGAGGTAGTTTTAGTGTCCCTGGGTTCCTGGGAGCCTAAAGTCGCAGAGGCGTATGCTAGGATTCCGGATAATACCAAGCACTACTTTAAAGACAGTGTGCTGATCAATGGAGTGGATACTCCAGCTCTTAGGGATAGTGGGTGCAGTCGAACTGTAGTGGATTCTACCTTGGTAGACTCAGAGGAAGTTGCCAGAGCTCCTCTGATGCCCACTAAGTTGGCTGACGGCCCCCTCCGTATGTTTCCCGTGATCCCTGTTAATCTAACTTTAAATGGTACAGCAGTTAGGATTCCAGTGAGCATTCAGAGAAACGTCCCGGGAAAGGTCTTGTTGGGCAATGATCTCAGAGCTCTAGGGCTCGTAGGAGACACTGCCGAAAGACCCTACACACGGTCTCAAGCACGGGCAGCATTGGCCAAGTCCAATACGCCGCCCCAGCCGAAGGGGAAACCCAAGGCGAAAGGAGTCAACAAGTCCCGACGGGGGAAAGAGAATATTCCCCCGAGCTCGCCTACCACTGCGGTGGAGGGAGTTGGTCAATCGCCCGAGCCTGACGAGGAGGTGGCGATGCCTGAAGTGTTCGACCCCAACGACCATCCTGAACTAAAAGACTTGTTAGTTGAAGGAGGTCCTGATAGGGACGACTTCAGTAAGGGCCAACGTGAGTGCCCATCTCTGGAAGGCCTAAGGAGACAGGCCTGCTCCCAGCTTGAGGGTGAACCTCCTGGGAAGCATCGGATTTATTGGGAAGGTGGACTCCTGTACAGTGAGCCCACAGAGTCTACAGAAGGAGACCATAGGAGGTTGGTGGTTCCCCTTGCTGTTAGACCCTTCCTCCTGCAGTTGGCGCATGAAGTTCCCCTTGCTGGTCACCTTGGAATGAAGAGGACCAAGCAAAGGTTATCTATGCACTTCTACTGGCCCAAGATGGGGGTGCAAGTAGAAAGTCACTGCAGGAGTTGTGCCTCCTGCCAGTTGTCTGGTAAGGTTGGCGCGACAATCCAAGCTCCGTTGGTACCGCTCCCAGTTGTGGGGGTACCATTTGAAAGGGTAGGGATCGACATCGTTGGTCCCCTTGACCCGCAAACATCCTCAGGCAATAGGTTTATCCTGGTGCTGGTCGACCATGCAACCAGGTATCCTGAGGCCATCCCATTAAAGACTGTAACTGCCAAGTCAGTTGCAAAAGCTTTACTCGGCATATTTACTAGGGTTGGCTTCCCTAAAGAAGTTGTGTCAGATCGTGGCAGCAACTTTATGTCGAAGTATATGCAGGCTATGTGGAAAGAATGTGGGGTCACCTACAGGTTCTCTTCTGCATACCGCCCCCAGACCGATGGTCTGGGGGGGCGTTTCAACAGGACGTTAACGAGCATGATTGGGGCTCTGGAGGAGCCTCAGAGAAGAAAATGGGATCTTCTTGTTTCATGCTTACTGTTTACCTACCGAGAGGTACCACAGGAGGGTGTTGGCTTCAGCCCCTTCGAACTTCTGTTCGGTCATCCCGTACGGGGACCCTTAGCCATCATCAAAGAGGGATGGGAGATGCCCACTCCCCCTGTTACTACCAATGTAGTTGATTATGTGCTAGGGCTCAGAAAACGGATGGTACTTCTGATAGGCTTGACTAGTGATAAATTGAAGGCAGGGCAAGCGCTGGTGAAACATTGGTACGACCAGAAAGCTTCCCTCATCAACTTTACACTTGGTCAGCAAGTCCTGATCATGAATCTCATAGGGCCTCGAGCTTTACAGGACAAATGGTCAGGCCCTTGCCCAGTGGTGGAGCCCCTGGGTGAGGTTAGCTATTCAGTGGACCTTGGAAGGCCTGGACAGGCTCTAAAAGTGTTTCACGTGAATAGGCTGAAGGCTTTCGGCCCAAGCGTCGAAATCGCAGCACTGCTATTGGCTTCAGACGTTGAGGAAGAGGAGTCTGAACCTCTCCCCGACCTGTTCCCAAGCAGTCCTTCAGTTAGCTCTTTTGAGGGTGTCCGAGTGGCCCCTCACCAAAATGGACAAGGCTCAGTGGTTTACCTTGGACATGAAGTAGTTGGAGGGAGGAGACAGCCTCTACTCAGTCAGGTACACGCAGTACAAGACTGGCCTACCCCCACTACGCAAACCCAAGTGAGAGCCTTTTTAGGACTCACGGGGTATTACCGCAATTTTGTGGCAGCCTATGGTACCATAGCTGCTCCTCTGACTGCCCTCACAACTCCGAAGAAACCCAAGAAGGTAACTTGGACTGACGAGTGTGAGAAGGCCTTCAATGGCTTGAAAGACTCCTTGTGCCAGGCCCCTGTGCTCAGGGCCCCTGATTATCAAAGACCTTTTATCGTGCAGACGGATGCCTCTGACACTGGGATAGGAGCTGTACTATCACAAGTAGATGAGAAGGGTAAGGAACACCCTATCGGTTTTATTAGTCGCCAGCTTAAGGACAGAGAGCTCAGATGGTCCACGGTAGAGAAAGAATGTTTCTCTGTTGTGTGGGCCCTAAGGAAGCTGAGGCCCTACCTCTATGGGACCCACTTCACTGTGCAGACTGACCATAAGCCGTTAAAGTGGCTAATGAACATGAAGGGGGAGAATCCAAAGTTGCTTAGGTGGTCCATAAGTCTTCAAGGCTTCGACTTCACTATTGAGCATAGACCAGGTGTCCAACATAGCAATGCTGATGGGTTGTCCAGAATGTTTTACCGACCTGAACAAGAGACTCATCCAGGGGTGGATTAGTTCCCCCTGTCCATAGTCTGGGAGGGGCGAGTGTTAGGAAAGATTTCGTAATTGTAGGGAACTTTCCTTCCATGTGGCAACCCCTAAACTTTTTGCTATTGTTTTCAACCTGTTTTCTTGACTTTGCCAGAGAAGTGCAGCCTTCTGCCGTACTCCTCTGGGCTTTCGCTCCTTTCTTACGGGGAAACTGACATGCCCTTAAGACAGTCAGTACCGGGGAACGCTGTTTCCCGTAGTTTCTTTTATCGTGTCGCCATTTTAGTGCAACACGACACAAGAGGGCACTGTAAGCTAAGTTACAGCTCTCTTGGGTCTCTAGCTTTCTACAGACCCTAGACACTCTTGTAGGATGGTTTTTGGATCGGTGCAAGTCATTCAGGGACTGGGCTGGTGGCAGCGATCATTTGGTTTATTTTGAGCTCCTTTTTCCGTTCTGAGCACGTTTTTGCCGCGAACACAAAAGGGTGGCCCGGCTACACAAAATGGCCGGACCACGAGGCTCCTTTGTCTCGTCCACTGTCCGTCTTGCTCCCTTTACCTTCCCCCGGGTCAGGCGACCCGGGGCCTTCCTTATTTGGGCATGTAGTTTCCCGCGAAACACGGTTGCTTTCGCGGGCTTCTACATGTCGTTTGAGTGCCCCCAGGATGTGGGCTGGGCTGTCTGGTCCCAATACACATCCTGGGTGCCAGAGAGTCTAGGGTGGTGTGAATGCCTGGGACCACTGTGGTCCGTGATTGGTCCACGTATGGTATGTGTGTTGATGAGCGGATCTCCCATTGGCTCCCCTCCGTTTTGGCGCGAAGGGAACCGTGGATAAGAGGGAGCTGGAAACACCACTGCCATGTCGATCTCCTGAGTTCTTACGAACCCAGGGATACAGGAGCCAAGTATCCTGCGAACACAAGGCTGGACCGAGGAATCGCTGGTGACCCCCTGAAGAACTTCTGCTCCTCATTGCTGTCGTCCGGTGAAGCCCTTTCCACCTAAGATCGAACAAGAAGGCCTGTACTGGCGCTTCGACCTATTGGAATAGCAGGACCAGCTATTCCCGGCACCTTCATCAACTCCTGCTGTAAGCCTTCGGAAGTGTCTCTGGGCCATCCAGTTGACTGACCAGCTTACTAAGGAGGCCTGCTCTGTAATCGCCGACAGGTTGGGTGGTATTCTGAGTCCGGGGCATGCTCACACGCTTCGTTTGCTTAGCAGTCCTAAGCTAGAGGTGAGCGGTGCTCGTTTGGCTTGAATACACCCGGCCGTTCCGTTGCCCTGCGGTGGCGACAAAACTGTGCTTGTTTCTTCGATCGGGACGTCTTTTTACTCTGCACGACGACGAGACGTTCCCTGCTCTTCAGAACCTGCCAGAAGCTGCATCTATCGAGGAGAAGCTCGGGCCTGCTTGCTTCGGGGACCGGTGAGTAGATTAGCTAGGATCTGGTCGCCCTCCTGCAGTGCCCTTTGCTTTTCCCCGCTGTGAATACAGCACCCCTTGTCCGTACTCGCGCCCTGCTTCTGCCTCACAGTGGAGGCTGCGCTAGAGTCGCGGACCGTGTTCTCCTTCATTAGAGCTCCCTACAGAGCTGTTCAACGTCCTCCGAAGAGCTTCACCTTCTGCCCATTGGCACCGGCGTGTGCAGGTACTTTTGAGCGCTAGGCTCCACTCTTCGTAGGGATTGGACTACCATCCAGTTAGGGGCCTCAGAAGGCGGACATATCACTCGCATTGGTTCGCACTGCCTGTTTTCCTTCCCCTGCAGGTGGATAACATATTTCGTGCTGCTAATGCTGTGAAACTGTGTATTCTGTATATATATTGGGTGGATAGTGTATGTGTTGGTTTAATATCGTTGTATATTGCTGCTTTTACTGTGGTTATTAGTTTCAAGGCCTTATAATAAATGTGTATCTATTTTTGATATAAACAACTGTTTGGAGTAGTTTGTAAGCGCTCTTGCTTTGTGTGCTCATTGCGAGCTTTCAGTCACCCTCACCCCTCTTGAGACCTAGTCTTGACCGCCGCGATCGCTACCTTGATTGGTCTGGCTTGTCCAGAGGTTACCCTGTTCCAAGTAATTAGGTTGGCCTTCTGAACTTCTGCGCCACCAGGACAGAGTTCAGAAATCCGTCTTAACAGTTCCACACGCGAATGTCCTGGCTACGTGTATGTTGGGGTGCGCGGGAAGTTTCACACGCGATATCAGCAGGGTACGTGTATATCAGGGGTGCGCGGGAAGTTCCACACGGGAATGACCTGGCTACGTGTATTTCGGGGTGCGCGGGAAGTTTCACACGCGACATCAGCAGGGTACGTGTATTCCAGGGGTGCGCGGGAAGTATCACACGCGATTCCATCAGGGTACGTGTATTCCAGGGGTGCGCAGAAAGTATCACACGCAAAAACAGCAGGGTACGTGTATTCCAGGGGTGCACGGGAAGTATCGCACGCAAAATCAGCATGGTACGCGTATTTCAGGTGTGCGCGGAAAGTATCACACGCAATTCCATCAGGGTACGTGTATTACAGGGGTGCGCGGAGAGCACCACACGTGAATTGCATGTGTGGGTCCTCCCAGGTGTTCCCTCTACACCCTCCACGGCCCCTGCAGGTGGCCTACACCACAGGGGCCTACCCTGCACATGTCCTGCAGGCACCCCATCCACCATGGCCATGCCCCCCAGCCAACCCACATGTCACCTTGCACTACTGCCCACCAACGCATGTCCCCCTGCACCCCCAGCCACCAGGGGCAGCCTCCACCAGGCCCCACCTATGTCTCCCACCACCCCCACCCCCCAGCAGTGCAGGGGCAGCCTCCACCAGGCCCCCACTCATGTCTCCCATCACCCCCACCCCCCAGCAGTGCAGGGGCAGCCTCCACCAGGCCCCCACCCATGTCTCCCATCACCCCCACCCCCCAGCAGTGCAGGGGCAGCCTCCACCAGGCCCCCACCCATGTCTACCACCACCCCCACCCCCCAGCAGTGCAGGGGCAGCCTCCACCAGGCCCCCACTCATGTCTCCCATCACCCCCACCCCCCAGCAGTGCAGGGGCAGCCTCCACCAGGCCCCCACCTATGTCTACCACCACCCCCACCCCCCAGCAGTGCAGGGGCAGCCTCCACCAGGCCCCCACTCATGTCTCCCATCACCCCCACCCCCCAGCCACCAGGGGCAGCCTCCACCAGGCCCCCACTCATGTCCCCTATCACCCCCACCCCCCAGCAGTGCAGGGGCAGCCTCCAAAAGGCCCCCACCCATGTCTACCACCACCCCCACCCCCCAGCACTGTGGGGCACCTGCCAGCAGGCCCCCACTCATGTCCAACTCATGTTCCCCTGCACCCCCACCCCCCAGCACTGTGGTGCACCCTCCACCAGGCCCCCACCCATGTCTACCACCACCCCCACCCCCCAACAGTGCAGGGGCAGCCTCCACCAGGCCCCCACTCATGTCTCCCATCACCCCCACCCCCCAGCCACCAGGGGCAGCCTCCACCAGGCCCCCACTCATGTCCCCTATCACCCCCACCCCCCAGCAGTGCAGGGGCAGCCTCCACCAGGCCCCCACCCATGTCTTCCATCACCCCCACCGCCCAGCAGTGCAGGGGCAGCCTCCACCAGACCCCCACCCATGTCTCCCATCACCCCCACCCCCCAGCAGTGCAGGGGCAGCCTCCACCAGGCCCCCACTCATGTCTCCCATCACCCCCACCCCCCAGCAGTGCAGGGGCAGCCTCCACCAGGCCCCCACCCATGTCTCCCATCACCCCCACCCCCCAGCAGTGCAGGGGCAGCCTCCACCAGGCCCCCACCCATGTCTCCCATCACCCCCACCCCCCAGCAGTGCAGGGGCAGCCTTCACCAGGCCCCCACCCATGTCTACCACCACACCCAACCCCCAGCACTGTGGGGCAGCCTCCACCAGGCCCCCACCCATGTCTACCACCACCCCACCCCCCAGAAGTGCAGGGGCAGCCTCCACCAGGCCCCCACTCATGTCTCTCATCACCCCCACCCCCAGCCACCAGGGGCAGCCTCCACCAGGCCCCCACTCATGTCTCCCATCACCCCCACCCCCCAGCAGTGCAGGGGCAGCCTCCACCAGGCCCCCACCCATGTCTCCCATCACCCCCACCCCCCAGCAGTGCAGGGGCAGCCTCCACCAGGCCCCCACCCATGTCTACCACCACCCCCACCCCCCAGCAGTGCAGGGGCAGCCACCACCAGGCCCCCACTCATGTCTCCCATCACCCCCACCCCCAGCAGTGCAGGGGCAGCCTCCACCAGGCCCCCACCCATGTCTACCACCACCCCACCCCCCAGAAGTGCAGGGGCAGCCTCCACCAGGCCCCCACTCATGTCTCTCATCACCCCCACCCCCAGCCACCAGGGGCAGCCTCCACCAGGCCCCCACTCATGTCTACCATCACCCCCACCCCCCAGCAGTGCAGGGGCAGCCTCCACCAGGCCCCCACTCATGTCTCCCATCACCTCCACCCCCAGCAGTGCAGGGGCAGCCTCCACCAGGCCCCCACCCATGTCTACCACCACCCCCACCCCCCAGCAGTGCAGGGACAGCCTCCACCAGGCCCCCACTCATGTCTCCCATCACACCCACCCCCCAGCAGTGCAGGGGCAGCCTTCACCAGGCCCCCACCCATGTCTACCACCACACCCAACCCCCAGCACTGTGGGGCACCTGCCAGCAGGCCCCCACTAATGTCCAACTCATGTTCCCCTGCACCCCCACCCCCCAGCACTGTGGGGCACCTGCCAGCAGGCCCCAACTCATGTCCAACTCATGTTGTTCCCCTGCACCCCCACCCCCCAGCACTGTGGTGCACCCTCCACCAGGCCCCAACTCATGTTCCCCAGCCAACATGTCATCACAATCTAGATCCCTGGTCCCTATGGTCAGCCTCCAAATGCAAAACTCCCACCCGAGTATTGCATCCACCCACTTAGAAATGGCAATAACATGATAGAACACCGATTGCAAGTTTGGAAACGAACACATGTCCCTCACATACACCCAATGGGTGTCAGTGAATCTCAAAACCCATAACATGATATGCATGAAACCAATGAGATGATACTACACATTGAAGTTTGATCAAAAAATATGTATTAAAGGAAAAATAAATTGAATCAAAAATAAACAAACAGAAATGGGAATGTAAAAAAATGAAAAGAAGCATGTCCGTGAAAAAAAGCAAAACCAAAAATCATAATCCAAAGGAATGGTGTCAAAGTCACAGTCCACAAAAGAAAATCCAATGGAAAATTATAATTGAAAGCCATTGCTCCATGGGTAAATTGTAAAATAAAAAGAAAATCCAACAGTGAACTATGTACAGATGAACAAGCCAGGGTCCATTATCCCAACAAAAGAAATGAAACCTATCTAACAACACTAACTAATAAAAAATAACTATATACAAAAATGTGGCCCATTGTCCAAAAGGTCCAAAAAAAATTCAAAAACAAAGGAAACCTAACACTAACTACAGAACTATGTACAAGGGCAGCGGGCTAGTCCGACGGCTCACTTTTGGATGTCCCGGGCCAGGGCATCATCGAATTCCTGCTCAATGTCCCGGAGGTGGTCCTCCTCCATGGCCCGAGGGTCCGCAGGGCCGTCGATGTGTCCACCTCCAACCCCCTGCGGATTGCCTCGAGGCACTCGGCCTGCCCCAGGGCCCTCCGCATGGAGTTCTCCGCCCTGACCATCGTGAGCCATGCCTCTTCCGCCCGCTGCCGCTCCACATCTAATGCGTGGCCCAACTGCTGCCACATGGAAGACACTTTCTGTCCTGGGTCCTCCTGCCCTCCGGCCGATGCCTGCCCCTCCGATGTCGAAGGCCCCGAGCCTTCATGGCTCCCACCACGTTGCTGCTGCTGCTGTGCCTCTGCCCGTGCACTGCCTCCTGCTGCCTGCACATCCTCCGCTGGCTGGGGTGCAGTCGTTGATGTGGCCACCCCTGCTGGACGTCCGACTCCTGACTGTGGCAGGGATGCCTCCTCCACCATCCTGGCCGCACTGTCAGAGGCAGCTCCAAAGGGCACCCAGGTGACTGATGGGTGGGAAGATGGCACGGAGGATGACTGGCGCATAGGGGGTTCAGTTGAGGAGGGGGTCGCAGCAAGCCCCATCAAATGGAGGAATCCGGCCTGGGTGACCTGTCCCAGTAGGCCGACGCGGTCAACGAGCCATTCGAGATGACGTGCAATCTCCTCATGAAAAGACTGCAGGTCACCTCGCATGGCTCGTTGACGCAACGCCACACCAGTCAGGACAGGCTCAACCCGGACCTGGATAGCCACGTCCGCAGGCAGAGGAAGGCCAGTTGTTGTGAGCTCATCCCCTGCCTGAAAACGGGTCTGGACGTAGACATCCCTGCTGGTGCAAGATGATGCAGGGACAGGATCAGGGACAGGATTGCACACAGGCACCTCCGCGGCGGCCTGTGCTGCCTCCTGTCCCTGGTCCTGCACTGCACCACTAGCACCAGTGGAATCCCCACCTCCAGACCCTGTCTCTGTTGCTTGCACGGCCTCCTCCTCCACCAAACCCCCCACCAACCTGGATGACTCCGTGCCATCTTCCCCCGTTGGGCCCTGTGGGGTCCCAGATGCCCCTTCTGCTGCCGAGGAGTCCAACTCCAACCTCCGCCTCTTGGACCTCCCCCCGGCAGCTGCGGCCTGGGACGCGGCACCGGACTCCTCACTCCCCGACGAGATGACAACATGGGAGGGGAGCCGGGCCTTGCGTCTCCGGCTGGCGGTGGGATCACCGCCGCTGTGCTCCACAGCACCTTCTCCGCCCTCTTCATCAGTTGACGCTGCAGACAGGGAGAAATAAAACACAGGCATCAGGGCACATACACACATGACAGTTGTACATGAGTGGCATTGGCAAACCTCAGACATGCCATCACAATCCCCAACACACGTGATTTCAACTCGCACACATGAGCCATACCACAGCCATATCGCAACTGCCAGCACCATCCATACACATACAACAGCATGAGCAGGCAAAGCTGAGCCAGACATCACATGCAACACAGGAAGTGCACTACACATGTACACACACCATCACACTTGCATGCATGTGTCCACCTCTGCCAAGTGTTGCAGTGTTCAGATGGGCATCCATGTCACATCTGCCAATCAGGCTTCCACATCCCTCTGTCACATGCATCCATGTTGCATCACTGCTGCACCCTTGTCAAATACACAAAAATGCACATGTACACAGTGCTGATACATGCAGCTGAAAACAACATACATGCGTGACATCACGAACATGTCTACTTACATACACATTCATCCAAACATGTGTGCCCACACAACTGCATTTGGCATGCAAGCCTACACACACAAGCACCATCCATGTCTCACACATTACAGCCCTCGCATGTGTTAGCCTCACGGCCCTGTACACCCCCACCCATACTCGACCCCATACAAACAGATGTGCAACCTGCACACCACTGAAACATCACCACACGCACAGCTCACAATCATGATGCATGTACACTTACCGCTCGACTCCAGACGGGGCGGCCTCTCAAGGACCTGGACGTTGAGAGCTGGGGATATGCGTTCCAGGACCCTCATCTGATCTTCCGACAAGTGGCCCCCGTGCCCCTTAGCATCCGCTGCCTTCAAGAGGCGCCGGGCCTTGTTCAGGGTCCTGGACCTGAAGTCCTCCCAGCGCTTCTTGACATGTTGTAAGTCGCGGACTGCCACCCCCTCCGCGTTCATGGCAGTCACAATGTCAGTCCAGATCCGAGTCCGTCCTTCCTTGTCGGCGCGGGAACTTCCGAAGAGGGCATCATACTGCCCCAGGACTTGCTCCACCAGGACACCAACTTCCTTGGCACTGAACTGGTGCCCCTCTGCCTCTCTGGCCGGGGGTTGTCAGTAGTGCCAGATGTTGCAGTGCCCGACATGACAACCCCAGAGGCAGGAGTGGGTGGGCAACTGGGTCCTGGGGCTGGGCTGTGGAGCGATGGAATCCCAGTCGGGAGTCTTCGGTTCCAGCAGGGGTGGTCACAGCAACAGCACCCCTGGCTGATGTGCAGGCAGCAAATGGCAGGGCAAGTGGGCAGCAGGCAGTCAGGCAGCAGCAGATGGCAGGTGGGAGCATGCTCGGGGCTCTGGGGGGGCAGTAATTCGGCCTTCTGGGCAGGAGCGTGGTCTTCAGTGTGCTTACGCGTGGCCAGCTTGATATTGAGTGATTTGGCACGTGAAAATTCTGCACGTCAGTAATTCGAGGAAAGGCCCTTAGCGCGTAAGCGCGTCTGCACGCATACGCAATTTCATTGGACAGAAGGCCCCTCAAGCGCAAGCGCCCCTGTGACGTGACGCGCACAGGCGTGCATGGGAATTTCAGCGCGCGTGAAAAACTGCACGTCCGCGTGTAATCCAAGGAAAGGGCCCATGCGCGTAAGTGACGTGACGCGCGCAGGCGTTTCCCTCAGCACGGGTTAAAGGTGAGCGGGCCCAGCAGTTTGCTGTACGTTCCTTTCGTGGAGGCCGACGTGTGTTGCTGCTTCCTGTTGTTTCGCGCGCCATCACAACTTCACAGCTATCAAGGATGTATCTCTTCTTTTGGCGGGGTATTGGCTACGCGTGTTTTTCTGCATCACGCTAGTCAGACGGTGAGTCGCACACGCTCTTTTTCCCATTGCGGATGCCCCTGTGTATCGCACCCATTTTCGATGTCGTAGTAGCCTGCGTGTCCCAAGCGTACGCGTTATTCGTGTTACTGGGTGCCACCGCGTACTCCGGGAGGTTGAATCCACGCACGTAGACGGCAGGGTTGCATGCACGGTTTTACTGCAGTTTTGGGGTGGCTGAGCGTTGCGTGACCCGTCACTACATCACCGGGGTCACATACAGCCTTGCAGGTGCAGGGGGGCTGTTAAAATCCTGCTTCCCACCCCCTTCACCCCAATTGCCCAGGTCAATTGTGGTGTACACCTCCCATTGGCACCACTCCATCTGTGCCGACACTACTACATCTGTGCCATGGTTGGGAGGCCACCAAAGGTGAGGGGCGCCTCAGTTGGGCATCCTCCTCGTGGCGGGCGTGGTCGGGGACGTGGCCGTGGTGACCAGGGAGTAGGGGGACTCCAGGGTGTCCAGGGCGGCCACAGAGGGGGAAGAGGCAGGGGTGCACCACTTGGGTACAATGTTGTGCCATGTATCGGTGCAGTCATGCCACCACCCCCTGTGGTTCCGGGGGATGCAGCTTCTGCATCTGGCACTGGCGCCCGTGTGATCCAGCAGTCCGTTCCATCGACTGCCACGGGCCCAAGGGTAGTGGTAGCTGCAGGTGCAGCTGTGGACACCGCCACCCAGGCTCAGGGTCTGCCAGCGCAGGCTGCGTTGGCACTTGAGGAGCCCTTGGTAGATCTCCAACAGGCCAGGAGGGAAACCATAGGGGCAGGCCGGGCTGCTCAGACCTAGACACGTGTCCCTGGGGCAGTCATGTCATCTGCTGCCCTGAACAGCCGGGTGTTGGCAAGTGCAGGGGCAGATGCACCCAACAACACCCCAGTTGTGAGTCTGCCAACCAGGACCGTTGCGGTCAATGACCCTGCCACAGCTGATGTTGCTGCGCAGGGTCCATTAGTGGGCACCCAGCTGCCACTGACACAAGTCAGGCCTTTGGTCGTCCCTCCACCTGCCACTCCCTTGGCTCAATCCACCTGACCCACTGGCCATACTGGTCAGGGCTGCATTAGCCAGCCACGGTCTGCGCCACAGTCCAAGAGGAGGAAGGTTGCACCTGCAGCACAGGCTGGGACCCCATCATACACAGCCACGACCTCCTGCACGTCGAGGAAGAAGCCTTTCTGCAAACAGGAACTGGACTTCCTCGTGGACTACGTGCGGGCCACAGCCGTGACATGCTAGTGGGTGCCAATAGTCAGACTATGGCTGCCCAATGTGACACCCACTGGAAGCATGTTGCGGAACTTGTCAGTTCATTCGGCCATGAGGTGCGCACGGCGCAAGAGTGCAAAAAGCGTTGGAATGACATCAAACGCAGCACTAAGGCTAAGCGTGTCTCTAATTACAACTTGACTGTGGTGACTGGCGGGGGGCCTGCACCAGAGGAGGAAAGGCTCACTCCGCATGAGGCACTCGTTGCGGAGTTCATACCACCTGAATTGGTCGAAGGAGTGGGAGAGATGCTGGACTTTGATGCCCAGTCCAGTGAGTGTTGATGCGTGTTTGTTGAGGACATGTGTGTTTCACTTGTGGGATGTGTTGTGCATGATTGCCACTACATGTGACGTGTACATGGTTCTGATGTGTAAGTAATGCAATGCTTCCGTCATGCATGTCTCCTCTGCCTGCATGCGGGGACTCCATGTAGGCATGCTCCCTTGCCCCTCCTCCACCACTCTGCACCCCAGTTCCACCTTTGCACTGGTGTTCTTCAATCTTGCAAATGTGTACTTTCTTTTTCATGCGTCCTGTGTAGATGCTAAGTTCCAGCGTAGAATCTGCCAGACATATGCCGTGTGGTACAGCCTTAGTACTTGATGCAGGGTATCTCACTTGTACTGTGCATAGGTCAGATGTCCCGCAGGGACATGAGTGCCCATTCATGCTCCATGTGCATTGCAAGCATGCCCCTATGTGTCCTTGACTGGATGATCACTGTAATACAAGTCCTTGGTTACATACATTGCCTGCCATCTCATCAGCCTTCCCATGTCAACTGTGGCTCAGTCCTGCGTTGCACACATGTTTAGGGTCTGACAATCTGTGTGGCTCACAGGCCTCAGCCTGTTCAATGGCCAATGACTCTGTCCAACTGTTGTTGTGTCTTCTTCACACATGGGCGGAATCCAGAGTTTTCATCATGTGTCCTGCTTACTGTCCCAGCATCATTTGCAGTGTTGTCACTTGAATCACATTAAGCTGTTGATGCCAGTCAACACTGCCGGTCAATACACAGGTGTATGGTCAGCCTTTTGATACCATGCTAGGCATCCCTGCTTTGGTACTGGGGTGGAGGGGTGCTTGGCTTCTAGATATGGTACACATTGAATGCACAATGCACGTGATGTCTGAATTTGACACTGCACTGCCTTCACATTTCCTGGCACACACCATGGAGTCCTTGTACATGTAGGTAGAGAGTGGCGTACACATTTTCTGCACTGCATAGACCCACTTCCATGGAAACTGCCACCTTTCAACAGGTCTGATCACAGAAGCAATTCAAAGTTGACCCAGCATGCATGGCAGGTTATATGTTGTGTGTCACATGTCTGCCTGGTGCGTTTGCTGTCAGTGTGTGTGTGTGTTGTGTGCTTCTGACATGTGTAGTGACCTTTTTTCTCTCTATTATTCAGGTGATGATGCAATGGAGGCGGAGGATGGTGTTGTCATGCCAGACACAGGGTTGTTACTACTAAATCAACCCGGCACTAGTGTGGGTCGTGGGGTGGTAGGCCACGAAAACCCCCAAGTGCTACAGTCCATCTTGTCTCTGGCTGCCTATGAGTCCAGCCTTGATGACGACTCTGACGTCCATGTTGAGTTGGATGAGCATCAAGTCCATGTGTCAGGGGTGAGTGATTCTGATGTGGACACTCCTCTGTCTGCGACACCTGCACGGAGGGATCAGACAGTCTTGGTTCCTCCGCCCGTGGTGGATCGGGACGCAAGGTCACCCTCTACACCAGTCACTGATGTGCCTGGGACATCACGTCGACGGGGGCATGTAGTCGTGCAGCCGCGGGCGGTGCCAACACAGCGAGGACCCCCGGTCCTTGGGTCCCGCAGGGGTCAAGCCCGGCTACGCGGTCGCCGCGTGCAACCGCAGTATACTGAGTGGGAGCAAGACATGACTGCCAATTCAGAACGGCAGGGGGCAGCAATGGAGAACATCGCTGAGAGCATGGAGCGTGTGGCCCGATCTGTGCTCCACCTGCTAGGCAGGTGCTTCTCCAGCAGCAGGCGGCCGGTCCACGGCCCGCTCGCTCAGGCTGGGCATGGCAGCCTCAGACAGGGCACGCCAGGCTGAAATGTCGTCTCTGCGTCAAGCAATTGCTGCTCACGCAGAGGCGCACATGGATGCCCTGAGGGAGGAGTATGCTTCCCTCAGATCCACTCTGGGTGTCCTTATGATGTCCGAGTGGCAGCAGGCAGAGGAGAGGTTTGCACAGCTTGAGCGTACCATCTCGGCTGAGCTACAGGCTTGCCGGGAGATGCAGCGGTTGTCCAGCATGGCCTTGCAGGAGGAACTCCGTGTTACACGTGCTACCTTGCAAGAGGAAGCACGTGTATCACGTGAGGTTCTGCATGCAGACCTACGTCACATCGCCACACAGAACCAGGCTCACCCGTCCGACAGACTTGCTGCCGACGAGGGGCAAGCTGCGGCTAGGCTTGGCCAGGCTACTGTGCCACATCCTCCTTTACAGGATGATCCAGACTCGGATGACCATCTATCTCCCACATAGGTCGGGCTGTGCAGGCGTTGAGCCCATGGAGGTTTTTTTTTTGGCTCAGCATCATCGCATGTGGATGTTAAGCAGCACCCTGTGCCTCCCCCCTCCTGGGTGCCTCCCCTCCCCCCCGGGTCGTATGTGGCCATTTTTGATTTTTCTTTTAGTTTAGTTAGTTAAGTTTCTGTTTGATAGTTAGTTTAATTAGGTAATGTAGGTTTTCCATAGTTAGTGTAATTAGTTAATATAGTTTAAAATTGCTTGTCTATTGTGCTTTCATGAGACGGTGCGGTGCTTTGTGGCTTTTGAAGGCATCCACTGCCTGTTCCAGCTGGGCCCTTCAGGCTTGTCTTGTGTATGTGTTTGCTGCTTGGGGTCCTTGACTCACATATGCCACTCCTGCCTCTCTTATCCATGGGCTCGCAAGAATGGTTCGGTGTCACAACCTTTTACACAAGGGCTTTGGACTGTCATATCTGTGGCATGTCTGGTGCTGTGTGACTTGTGTTTACACCCCTAGTGGGGATGATTTTGGTGTTATTGTCCACTGTTCAGCTTTTGCTAGATGGGGTGTTTCATGATTAATGTGTACATTCATTGCTATGCATTGTGTAGTATGTTTCTTATCTTTACTGTACACGTGCTTGTTGCAATTCATGCTGTAGATAGTGTTCCACACTTTGGATGTGAAAGACGGACTGATAGTGTGATTTATGATGTGACTCTCTGACATGGTCAAGGTAATGAGATGCCTGAAGAGACACACACAGATGACTTTGAAGCATTAATCATGTGTTTCATGTCCTTTCTGCAGGGGGATGAGCCTCCAGAGCACCTTTGCCAGCGGACATGGCCCATTGGACGATGGAATTCTGGACACATTTGTTGGTGCCCACATGCACATGTGTGCACAAGCAGAGGCACAGGGATTGCAGACCTACATCCTAGAACTGCTGACGTGTTCCAAGGAACTCCAGGCAAGGTGAGCAGCACAGGGGGGCCACAACACAGCAAAGCTTGCACCAGGCGAGTTGCACATGCAGGCTTAGTCACAGCACTGAGGGTGAGCTTGGACGAATATTGGTGTTGAAGCACACAATGCAGCTCAGATGTGTTGGTGGACTGATGGTTGTTGATTGTAAGGTTGTCTGGGACACCTGCAGTGGCAGTGGCACATACCCTTCGGTACACCAAGGTCCATCGAGGCACTTGTATCAACCATGTAGCCTTCCGAGACATGGAAAGGGGCAGCTCACAGGGACATACAGCAAGGGACATACTCGGGTGCAGTGCATTTCATTTCCATGTACATTGTGATAAATGCACTGCCAACTTTGTTTCGGTCATGGTGGTACACAACTTGCTCTGAAGTCAAGGCTTGCTATATGGGTATGTCTGCTTACCCAGGGAACATTGCATGTTGTGTGAATTGTGACACATTGGTGTTCCATTTGCCACGCACCCACCGGCGGCTGACTTACTGCATTGACTGTGTATGACCCATCACAGGGGTAATGTTATATATGGGTACGAAGCATATACACCAGATTGTCTGTTTGTAGAGTAGTTTGTTGCTATGGGGCATGTTTGGTGGTGTGTTTTTGTGTAATTGGCACGTACAGGTTGTTGACTGTGGCTCTCTTTGCAGCATTGCAGTGCTCCTGTAACCAGACATGAGAGTGCGCAGGCAGGAGGCCAGCACTCAAAACCAGAGCTAAGTGTCTTGTTGTTTTTCTTTCAAACTGCTCTGCATAGGCTTGATGGGGGTGCACTAATGCATGGATGCATGTGTAATTCAATTTGGTATGTTTTTTTCCCCCTAATCACCCGGAATCCTATGCAATTTTGAACCCTGTACCCTCTACCCGGTGTTACTGCTTTCCGTACCTATCCAAGCAACGTTCCCTAACCCTCTTTCCCCGCTGGGGTTGCGGATGCCTGTGTAAGCCCCAAACTTGCAGGCGCCAAAACCCTAGAGGGGGTGGTTGGTTTGTGCCACTCCTAAGCCTGGACTACATAAGGCCATGACAATGATGTCCATGTTTGTTTGGATTGTGTATGTGTTCATGCAGGTAGTACATTTTCGTGCATTCCCTACTTTCATGTGTCATTCCTCCTCCCCTCTCCTGCCACTCATTCCAGTTATCCAGTGTGCCAACACCTGTCCCAACTGCATATCCCTGAACCTCCTTCCCCACCAGGGTCTCAGGGGCCTGTGTGAGTTTGACCTTGCAGGCACCCGGGACACGGTGGGGGTGGTTGTTTCGTGACACTCCCGCGCCTGTACACGGGACCTGTGACAGTACACATCCGTTCATGGTGCATCATTCTATGTTATGTACCACACATGGTTCACATCCTGTTGTGACATTGTTTTACTGTGCTACCTTGGTTGTTGCATCATTGTGGTAGTACTTGGCCTTTGTGAGGTACTGCTACGTCAAGTCATCTACTGGAGGGTGTTCTGGTTCGTTTTTATGCCTTGGATTTTGTGATTTTGGAAATGAGTGTGGATTCTGAGGGTGCAGGCACCTTTTTACACACAAGGTGGGAGATGGTGACGAAGGGTAAAGGTGATCCTGTGGCCAGGTGGAATTGGGGGTTGAAGGCTCCATGACCCAGGTGCAGTTGTTCAGTGGGTCATGGTCATTTGTGAGGGAGGGGGGGGGGCTGTTGTTGATAGTTGCCTTGCCCTGTAGTGTGATGGGAACCCTGACATTGTAATGGTGGTATCCTATGTACATGTTGTGTTCTGCTGATCAATGCCTGTTCATGTGTTGTGTTTACCTTTCAGGTGCGAGGGGACAGTTGTGGTTTGACATGCTGGGGTGTACATGGTGAATGTTCACATGTGATGTGTAGAGAACACTGATGGTCACTTGATTGCACATGCATATGTTGAGTGCATGTCCTTGCTGACCCACACACTTGCACTCTGATGCACTACATGTACTACCACCCTTGCATATCCACGTGTACACTGTTTGCCTTCTGGTGCCCACTGTGTCCCTGCAGCACATGTTCTGTGACCAATTATGGATCCTGTACATGCCTAATTTGCTTTTTGATGTGGTCTGTCGCTTAGATGTGATGCTCAGGGTGTGCATCACACACAATGGCTGTTCACTGTGCTGTGCGCTGAGCAGTGTGTTGCAGGAGTAGGACACAGCACACAGAAGCTGCAGTGTTGATTTTGCAATGCACAATGTGCATGTAGACAGGCATTCATTGTTATGTTACGTCTACGCCCACCCAGAATAAGTCATTTCCAAATGTAATGCATTTGGAAATGACTTATTTTGGGTGGGAGGTTGTTGGTCAGTCATTTCATCTGATTCCAGGTCAGGCATCATTGTCTGATGCCACTGTACATTTTGGATATGGCAATGTGTACCTTATTGTTACTGTGTTGGTGTATGGGTATTGCTTGCCATGTCATGTTGTGGTTTGGGAGGGTTTGAGTGACATAACAGTGATGGCCATGGCCTGTTTTGCAGGTGTGTGTGATTCACACCTTGCATGTCAGGGTCATCCGCTTCTCAAAGCAACTAGCTGGGGGTAGATTTCTCTCCGCGGCAGAGCCCTCCCTCTGGAACAGCCTTCCTGCCTCACTGGAACTTGAGGAGAACCATCTCCGGTTTCGGGAAGCACCTCAAGACCTTCCTCTTTGCTTCTGCTTTCTCTCTGCCTCTCCGTTGCAAAATTCTTCACTGGAACTGCACTGGATCTGCAACTGGGCCACTCTCACTGACCTCGGTCCCTGGCCCAGTCACTCTCCACTTGCACTGCCTCCCTGGCAACCCCTACACTGCGGTACTGTCTCTCTATCCGTACAACCCCCCCTTCCCAGCACTTGTCTGCACTTACCTTTGCAGTTGCCACCAGCTGGCCTATGTATTTGTTTTTTGGTCTACTTACCCTGTACTGCACTCCCCCCCTCCCCTTCCCCTTGCACTTTTCCCTTCCCCCTACCCCTGCACTTGCACAATCTAAATGACACCTGGCCTAGTAGTACCGTTGTCTGTCTTCCCTTATTCCCCACTCCCTGCCTCATCGCACCTTGAAATACTTGTGTATAGGCCATATCATGTCATGTCATATGTGTGCCTTTTGGTCACACAGGATAGCTTGTGTTTAAGTAGCTAGGGATGCAGACAATGTGGCACTTCCATGGCAACTATCTCAGGGTGGTAGGGTTGTGACAGTTGACTGTCTCTTTGTCATCATCGATTGTCACCTGGTATGTGCCAGGCCTGTGTGCACTCCGCAGGGGTGGGAGTTTAGGTGAAAAATGTGGCCACAAGCTGGGTCCGGGCTTCCTCGCCACGTAGCCTGTCCCCTCCCATGGGCAGCGCCTGTGCCTGTGGTTGGGGATGTGGGGGCACCACCATGTCCACCGGGACGCCCTGTCGTGTTGCAACATTGTGCAGGACACATGCTGCCACAATGATCCTGCACACTACTGGTGGTGCATAGAGTAGCTGCCCGCCAGAGCGGTCAAGGAAGCGGAAACGTGACTTGAGCACTCCGAATGTGCGCTCCACTATGGCCCTGGTTGCAATATGGGCGGCGTTGTATCTTACCTGGGGTGGTGTGGTGGGGTTCCGGATTGGCGTCATCATGTGGTTGCTCAGAGGGTAGGCACTGTCCCCTGGGGAGGTGTAAATGGTTGTGATTATTGGGGTTTGTTTATTTGTGTGTGTGACATGCATGCATGTGCAAGGGCATTTGTACTCACCTAGGAGCCATGTGTTGCCATGCTGCCCAGCTTCCAGGGCCCGGCTCAGGGCGGACATTCTGTATATGAAACTGTCATGGGTGGAGCCAGGGTAGTTTGCATAGACAGAGGTGATGATTCCCTTTGCATCGCATACCACCTGTACACTGATGGTATGCCAGTGCTTGCGATTTCGGTAGATGTGCTCAGTTGCCCTAGGTGGACGTAGGGCCACATGGGTGCAATCTATGGCACCGAGCACTTTGGGGAAGTGTGCCACCCTGAAAAAATCCAGGACAACGGCCTGCCTTTCTGCGGGTGTTCTGGGCATGTATATGTGCCTGCAGACTGAGGGGCGCGCTGTCATGATTGCCAGTACCTGGTGTAGGCAGTGTGACTGCGTGGCCTGTGAGACCCCACCCCCACTATGGCAGTATTCCGCTGAAATGACCTAGTGGCCAAAAAATGCAGGACATTGAGCAGCTTCTCCAAGGGGCTCAATGCTTGGGAGCAAAGGGTGGGGGATGTAAGGTCATCTTCCCACTCCCTGACCAGGTCTAGGATGATGTGGGGTGGTAACCTATACCTGCCATAGACCTGGTCGTCAGGCATCCCACAAAGGCTTGTCCGTGGTGCGAAAATGCGTGCCCTGGCTATTCTCCTCCTCCTGCGGTGTCCCACGATCAGTGCTGCGACAAATGGGGCATTAATCGTAGCTGTATATACGTGTTTGCGCGCACTTTTATACTGTGCGCGGGGACGCTTCCGCTGCCTTCGTGTGGCGGACGCGTTGACGCCTGTGTGCGTCTTTTGCCGTGCGCGGGTTTCCCGTATTCGAATCCATGAATACAAGTTGTTCGCGTGCGTGTGGGCGTTCCATGTAGTTCCCTGCAGTACTTCCCAGGTTATGCCTTTTTCACGCGTTATTCCCCATTCCGCGTGTTACGCCCACTGTTCTGCCCACTTTGGTTGTGTGCGCCGCGCTATGTGCGCTTTTGCTGTGTGCGTAGCGCACGCTGTGTATGCCTGCGTGCGCCATGGCTGGATTGGGCGAACAGACAGCTGGAAACATGCGCAGCGTCTTCCTTGCATCGCACACGTGCGCGTGTGCTGCGTTTCTCGCGCTTGCGCTACCTTGCGCCTGCTTGCGCTGGGATTTTTGCCGCACGTTTGCTCCATGAATCGACCCCTTAATCACAATCTGTACCATCTAAACATCAACTAAGGTGTCTGCGCATGTTCTTTCATAACTCAAATTCCCATGTTCTCCATGTGCAGACCCTAATTACAAAGGCAGCACTTTCCCAAACCAGAAGTTCCTGTCCATTAGAAGAATGGAACCTTGTGGCAGGTACATGCGGGAATAGTAGCTGTGAGCTCATCCAATATGGTGAATGCAAGAGAAGGAGTCTCACACTATGTCCGCTGAGTCAAGATGAAAGGGTGTGATGTTGTTACATCGCAACACTTTTTTTTCACTGAGTTTTTTGCCAAAAATATTCAGCCGAAAAAAAACATCGAAAAATATGGGTGGGGGGAATATAAGTTGTAGGAGTTTGGGAGCAATAAGGACTAAATAGGAGGAAAGGGGTTTGGGGCGACTCCCCAAAATAAAAAATGAAAACTGTCGATGAGTTTTTTTTGCAGAACATTTTCAGCATAAAACCTGACAATCTAACAACATAGAACCAGTGAAAGAACCAGGGCACAAGTGTCACAACCTGTGCATGTGTGTTGGCCATTTACCTAAGAATCTTTCGAACACATGGGCATCATTTTCGGGAGGGTCAGGGGTGTTTGTACCCCAACTTTTGTGGCACATCATTTTCTCCTACTCATTTGGCAAGGGCCCCTTTCATTTAGATGTCATGTCCCCCCCAACATTTTCAGCAAAGTTACTCCACCGTTCACGCATGTTTTCTCTACAATGAATGAATGAATAACTGCACATCCTGGGTATCATTGGCTGACAACACTACACGTCCAACGATGAAGCTCCTGGACCAAATGAAACAGACCCCAATTTGGAAACTGTGGCCATGTCACCCTGCCATTCACTTTACAGACATAGACATATGTGAACAAATGTCACAATAACTATAACCGTTTCGTATGGAGTACATTCAATGGATATCGGGATATTATATATATATATTGCACCTTCTATGTATACCACCCATGTAAACACCATATTACTGAAACATGTGTCACTGACTGTCAATGTTCTGTGCAAATGAGTAAGTACAGGGCAGTTCCTCCATGTCCTGCTACATCCATACATTCCTAAAAATTACATCAAGTTGATGTGGGTTTTATATGTGCAATGTATGACGCACCAAACATCCGAGAATCTACTATTGTTCTAATCTCACCATTATCACAACGATACATCTCAAATTTAATTTATTTAATACCATTTAATTAAAAAAAAACAACTTCTGGTTGTATAAACTTCCCAAAATCCCATCTGCATAGAGTTTATAGCATTATACTAATAATATATCAAAGTGCTACAGTGTCATGTGAACATGAAGTGCATACACTCCATAAAGTACATAACAATAATATGAACATTCTACCCACAGTGCATACATTAACATTACATAATTACCTAATAATCTGTATGCAATACTAATTTTTGAACTTAACAGGTGATATCATTTCTTACATCATTATATGATACATATTTGCCAACTCTCACCATATTTTGAAGCCTGTAACTTTACATAGGACGCTGCCTAATCTATTTGACCAACATGCGCACATTTCTGTCAGATTCATGCAATTAGTACACATACATTCTATAGGGGACATTTTTAATCTTCTTGACTTCTATTTCAAGGGTTTGATTTTCTATGAGTTATTTCTACATATTTTATCCTCTCCCTCGAAACATAACAGGACATTATATTGTGGTTGGAGACTACTTTTAAATGCAGTAGGGAAACTTAACTCATTTATAATAACTCTCTGGGTCAAGCTCTCAGTGCAGTACTCTGTGTCCTATGTCTGCCATTCTCTGTGCAGGTAGGTTTACTTATTTCTTGATTTCATCACGGGCAAAAAACAACAAGACAAGGTGACTTTACTAATCACCCTACTCCAATTCCAAAACTCCTGGGAAACCATGGGTTACATCAGTTGTTAAAATACCTGTATCCTGTCCCTTTTTCTGGGTTTGGTGATTGTTTTGTGTTCTGTGGGATCATACATTGCACACACAACCCCCACATCAACCTGATGTCATTTTTTAGATGTAGTTGGAGGCCGGCCATTGATGTGTGGAGAATCTGGCAGCACTCCGGTGGTCTTGTGTAACATCCATGCATCAGTCACTCGCATGTGGATTTACACATCTGATGTGCACCTCATCACATAATGTATGAAATGGCATTGATATGATATGATATGATAGTTTATTTATATAGCACCTATACACAATGTGTTTCAAAGCGCTTCAAGGCAAGGGAGGGAACAAAGGATAATACAATGACAATCTTACAGGCCATGAACAGTAAGGATGTGAAATTAACTATCAAACTCAGCCTGACAACATTTCAGACAGTGCAAGAGCTAAGACATAGATAAGGAAGGGAGGGGGAGAGTGGGAAGGAAATGGAAACAGACAGGCGACTACCGTACTAGGCCTGACAACATTTCTGGTAGAGCTGGACAAAAACAAAAGGGGAGGGAGAGGGGTGCAGAAAGGGAGGGGAGAAACAAAACAAGCGACTATCATACTAGGCCTGACGACATTTCAGATAGTGCTGGAGGGGGGATGGGGAGGAAACAACAGTAATGGGAGGGTGGAGGAAACAGACGAGGTTGCTATCATGTTAGGTCCAAAACATATTCCTTTGAACGTAGCTATTCCTTCATAAAAACAAATTGTACGCATGAGGGGACATGTGATCCTCTCCCAGTCCACTCCTGAGAGCTCTATCCATTCCAAAGATCAGGTACGCAGTGATGGATAGTGCACCTTGTTGCACTCATAACAGCATCTGCAGGTCACTTTGTATTGCAAAGGTATGTAAGTGTTCTGAGGTTATCCAGGTAGTTTGCTCTGTCACATTGACCTATTTGTGATAGAACGACAAGGTAACACACATGCAGCAGGAAAATAACAGCGTAAAGAGCACAAACAGCACAAAGATCTTTACCACAACTATCGCAGCAGATGATGGACACACAGTCTATGCCACATCACCATCAAAGAAGCAGGCCTCACATCAATTGTTCTCTCCTTTCACCCATGTACTTCAGTCACAAAAGTATTAGGATATTGTAAGTGATTTTATATATAAAATATATCTCAGTTTTTAATGACTCGTTATGCAGAGAAATAACCTCTGCTCATTCTCACTCAGCCAGGCCCATTACACTCCATACCTCTGGGAAAAGAAACAGGCTGTTTTTGATCTGAATATTTTGTTGTATTTACAAATATAAATATACATGAAATTTAGTCCCCAATCCTTATGCTGGGAAAATCACCCAGAGTATTCCATACAAATACAGAGTGTCTACAGAAGAAAAATAACCTCCCTGCTTTTGTCTCACTAATTACTGCAGCGATAATACTCATACACATAACACATTTGTATTAAGGCAACTCTGAATAACCATTCTCAACAAAATGTACATCCTACATGAAATTGACATTCAAATTATCCTTGCTTGTGCTATTACATTTTAAGAGAAAACCTTTCAACATTCTCATCAGAAATGTACAATATATATTTCACTTCTCTAACACCATCAACAAGTATTGGCATTAGAGGAAAACAGTGGATTCCGATAAAACGTTCTCATTCTCAGAGTAATTCTAGTCTATATGTAGGGCAATGTTGTATTTTAGTTGGGCATTCATATCAAGTTCAGGATATGGGATGTTGAGCTATTTTTTTAAGTCTTGGGATTAGGATAGAAGTTTAGATGTTAAAGAGCGCAAAATTATGTTTAATTTAAAAAGTCACATAAACATGACAGTTTAAATTTGAGGTTGTAAAGGAATGAACTCTTTATTTTTACTTGCCATTAGGAGTCTGCTTAAGGCGGAGTCCTTTCCTTTCTGCATCATTTTATTTAGAAAAATAACACGGGTTATTTAAAATTGACATTTTTTTGGGAATAAAGTGAATCAACTAACCTCCTTCATATTCCACTTTAAAGGGTATAGCTGAATGTAGGATTTCTCTTTTTACGTAATCTATGGTTTCCATGGGTCAAGAAGTCTAGCAAACAATTCCCTCAAATTTGTGAAACATGCTGTACACCATGTTACAAACGCGGTCATAAATGATCCCAGTGAAAACTCAGGAATTAATTTATCCTGGCTACTGTCACAGCATATTATGTGCCCTGGACATCATGAATTCTGGGGTATTCTTTTTAAATACACCATCACAAAGTATTCTTTACAGCTCAGTCCCCATTCAGTAATATAGCTGATAAAAACATTACACTAAAAATGTTCAGTTGCTATCATGGATTTAGATAATTCTTGGGTTATACATCTGAATGAAACGGGGTTCATGGATACTCACGTTTGGGTTTTCATTTAAAGGTCAATACAGGTATAAACATGACCAGATGCAGGCAGCTCCAAAAGTTAAGCCCTGCTCCTAGTATGTTGTGTATTTTTAAAATTCCTCTGAGTCGATCTTGTTCTTTCTTGGCAAGACTACTGCAGCAGGCCCCCTCTGGAAAGGCCTTCTTAAGGGGTGAATTCCATCTGCTACATCCAAGGTTGTAGCTCTAATTGGCCCTTGACCTATCAGACAAGGACCTTTCATCTGCAGTTGTACCAAGCATTATCCTATTTCTAGTGGGTTTGGTCTTAAATAATTGATTAACTCTACGCTGGCAGCACAGTTTAATGTAACAATAGTTCAATGAAAATGCTTTATGCACGATTCTCTTCAGATATTGACAATCCCAATTATCTTCCGCTTTTATTTTGATTGGTCCAGTATATTTTGCCAGGTCACAATTGAGGTTTTCCCATCCGGACATATGATCAAATTGGACTGACATCTTTTTTGATCCCATAACGTCTCCTATGGGCATATCGAGGCCCAGATCATTGGTATCACATTTAAATTCAGCATCTGCAGTCATCCTTCATGTTCAAATACTTTCTAATACGAGAAAGGTATTGAATTTAATAATTCAGACATATAATATTGGGTGTTTATAAGAATATGGTGGAAAACGCTTGACTGAATTCAACTCTGTATTCAATGTTTTAATCATTGAAGTGTTCACAAGTTATGGCCAAACATGTGATATCATTTTGGTGTCATGTAAATTAATACTTCCATTGTCCATTTTGTTCAAAGTTCACCTGCCTCCACAGAAAATAATTTTTAAATATAAACTATATGTTAGGCCTCTGAGATCCCTGGCCATAAACAAGACAAGTAAAAGATGGTTGTCTATTGCTGTGCCTATGTTCACCATGTCATGGACGGATTAGAAATTTGGTCTTTTGCGGAATTGATTAACAAAGAAACGGATATATGTACTTTTGATTTAGCATTTCTAGTTAACTGTAAGACACCACCAAAAAGGGTATTTTAGACTTAGACATGTGCTTTATTAATATTTTTTAAAAATTAGCATATGCTCTAAATACAGATGTGTCTTCAAATAAGCTAATGTATTTGTTTATCAATAATGGTCGGGGGGTTTTATGTGCATACTAGCTGATATATACGGCATTGCCCGGGCTTTCATTCCCTTATAGGTACAGGTAACTCTGCAAAATTTGGTGCAGATTGGTGAAACATGTGGAATTTTATAGGGAACATACACAAAGCGACAAACCCACACACACACATTTTCCCTTTTGCTTACATCCAGTCAAAGCGGTGGGGTGTTCAAATGACATGTAGCCAGTAATATTTGTAGCGTCCTAACAGGTATCTGTGCATAATTTGGTGCAGATTGGTGAAACGCTGTGTAATTATATAGGGAACATTGGCTTTGAAACAAACCCACAAACCCACACATTTTCACTTGTTATAGGGCGGCTATACAAAATTCTATTGTTAACTTTTGAATCGAGTAACGGATTTGACAGAAATTTCAAAAGTGATCAAAGCTCTGCGCCACCCCACCCCCCAGACTCCAGAGTTTTGTAAAGATTCATAAACACATAATAAAGATATTAAATGTCAAAAAGATTTTTTTTTAAAAAATGCAGCCTACTTCCTATTCATTTTCCCATAGACAAAAAAGGTAAATTTTTACCAAAGTGCACAGCCCAAACCGCTGGACGGATCTGAAACAACATGGGCACAAAGTGTTTAAAAGGGTGCTTTGCTTGGTTTGGGGTTATTCTGTGTTGTAGTTATTTAAATATTTAATGGAGAAGGGGGTGTCCCCTTACCCCCCAAAAATAGAGCTATCTCCCATGGTAAATTGCAGGATCATGGTTTTCAGAAATGAACCGACCGCCATCTTGTTTTTCTCTAGATGCCAGAGATACTTGCTGCTGTAGCCGAGATTATGGGAAAATGAAACACATTACAAAGCTATTAGTAGTTCAAGAAACATACAAATGCCTTCAGGTTATAGGTGGGGGGATGGCTAAAGGGCAAAGTGAAATTTGGGAGTTGGAAATGGTTCAGGGACACAAAGCTTTCTGTAACCTCGGGAATAGCCGCAAATAGCCGACATCTGAAAGCAAACTGTGTCACAGAAACAGCGTGTGTTCTGGGGTGAAAGGGAGAGGCAGGGGAGGTGAGGAGGCAATCTGGGGACTAGGGGCAGATGGCAAAGATGAGGTGGGTACTTGGTGATGGCCTGGGGGGGCAGGGAACCATTTCATTTCCAGCCATTTTGCCGATATTTGCGGCCATATCTGAGGTTACAAAGGACTACCGATACCCGCGGGTAATAGTAGTTCTGTATTCGCAGATATATGTTTTGGGGTGTCTGTGTTTTATTTATTTTTTATAGTTATTTTTATAGTAGTAGTGAGACTGTGGAGAAACACAGAAGGTAATTGTTTTAAAAATAATATTAAAATGATGTTTTTATTGTAGTTTTAGACACCCCATATACTGCAGTTTACTCTGTGTATTGTTTCTCATGCTATCACATTTTGAGCTTATTCATTTCTTTTTGGGGCCTACTTTATTGTCATTAATTTTGCTTTATTTAGCATTCTTTAATTTTAGGTATCATACATTACTGCTTGAGCTGTGTTGTGGTATATTGATGTTTTAAGTTTTGTTGTAGTTTTAAATCTGAACAGAGTCTGTCTCTTCTCAAGCAAAGTTTTGTAATTGCCGCTATGATAAAAGTCAATAAACTGTAGCCGCGGGTACGAGCAAAAATGTGTTTTTGCATATTTTATTATATTTGTGTATTCATATGTCATAAGTAGTCCTCAAAAGGACTGTTTTGGGGTACACTGAGTGTAGTATTTTACCACATCTGGATTATTGCTTTGATGTAATCAAGTAATACCCCGCTTCCTTCATCGGCTAGGTGTGCTCCATCATGTCTATAGAAATTGTCCACGTACAATCTTATGTTGTTGTTTGATATCCATGATTGGTTGTGGTCTCTCATGAATGCTGAAACTGATTTGTTAACATTTCTTCTGGATTTCTCAATTTTACCATTACATATGTTGGTCCATCTCCATTTTTGCCTCTGAATCAAATTGGAAAATATAAAGATGGTGTGAGGAAATAGTTCCATTAGTTTTGCCATGTCTTGTTTCAACGTTGAAGTAAGGGACACATCCCGTACATTCCCTTAATCATTGCCTCCAAAATGAATTAGTATGATCGTTGGTTGTCCTGTACTTCTGAGAGTTAACACTTTTGGAAAAACTTGGAACCAATGCATTCCCCGCAATCCAAACCATGTAATTGTAAAATCTCTGAAACCTAGGACAATGTTAATATTTAGTTGCTCACAAAACACCAGCAGCTAGAACAGCCAACTGTCTCCTATGAGCCACACAGTTGGAAACCAGCCATGATATCTGCAGTATTTCTCTGTTTTCATGAAAATGATTCCTTGCTTGAATTTTGTAGTAGTGTGTATGAGCAGGGTGTATTTGTTGTGTGTGTTTAGAAGTTTTTGATTGGTTGATGGTACTTTTGTGGTTATCCGTGGCTAAGCAGCAGCACCTGGTAATCACTGTTGTTAACTGCAGGTAGAGATGCCTCTGTGTCTTAGCCGCAGCTATTTGAAGACAAATGGTGCATTGTGTGTTTATGGTCGTATTGTAACCGCAGCTATTTGAGGACAAATGGCACATTGTGTGCTTATTTTCATTGGTAGTTGCGGATACACAACATTTTGTGTGGGTTAGGATCATATATGCACAGCGTGTTTCCAAGGGTTCGGGTTAGGCAGCAAATAGAGGAGGAGCATGGGGAGTGGAGGGGGATGGTATGCATGTTAGGGACACTTGTTCTCAGTTTGGGAGGGTGGAAATTCAATTTGAAATTCGTTTTAGCCATTAGCTGCGGCTATCGACAAACGTCCATGAACGGCTGTTGTTTCACCAAGTCTACAGATAGCACGTGCATAGGCGCATCTACACTTTTTGTTATTTAATTGGTTGTGAACATAGTTGCAGTTAATTTGTAGCTGCACCTATACATATACATTTTCTGTGCAATAATCATATTTTTATGTGGATGATACAGCACAGAATTGTATTTGTGTGTGTTATTTGATGTGATTATGTGTTCTCTTCTTCCATTTTAAGTTTTGTGTGGCAATTTAGTTAGATTTTTAGGTTTCATACAAATTAACGTGTAGCCACAAATACGAACTAGGGTTTGTAGCTTTGTCGAATAGCCGTGTCTATGAAAGATGCTAGGTGGGGAAAAACATTATTTCTGTCTGTTTCATTGTTTTTATTGGTCATTGTTACTTTTCTTTTTGTGTAACTGACTGTTATAGGTTGTGGGGAAAATATGCCATCCATTGTAGTCGTTGTATTGGTATATAGTTCTCTTTTTTGGTATTCATTTTGGAAAGTAATCCATAAGTCATTTTCTGCAGTTTCATCCTTTTGATTGCATAACTCTGCCTTTTTACATGGCAGGAGTGTGGGTGATGTGCAAGTAAGTGTTATTAAATGTATACATGTTTTACGGTTTCTTTGCAGTGTTGAGGTGTTAGTGCTAGTAGATGGTGTTTATTACCATGTGTTTCAACTGCTCTGATTGTGTGCCAAGTACTTTTTAAATGTATTTTTTACTTTCACTAACATGGACCTACAACATTAGATTTGTCAATCAGTGGCATATATATGTAGGCATTTAGTAGGCATTTAGTTTTTGTATTCATGTTAGTGAAGTTGAAGGTTTATTTGATTGTATTTGTTGTAATTCTAATTCAGTTTCAGCTATGCAGTACTCTTAGCTGTTTAGAGTTTGCTGTGAGATAGAACAATTGATGGTGTTTTGTAAATTCATTTTAGCATTTTCTTTTATTTTTATTTTGTTTTAGCTGTATCGTTTTCATCATCCCAGTGGATTTGCACCAGATGTTGGACAGTTAACTTTGGTGAAAGGGCAACCTATATTCACATCATAGTGGTACTCCTGGAGATAGGAGCAGCACATTTGTAGACAGTTTTGAAAAGCCTTCTTTTTGAACCTCTCTAGCATTTCTGATTGTTGAAATTGAGTGCTGCAGGTGTTTTAAGTCTCTGGTTTGATTCCAGAATTATCACTGTGGCAATGGCAGGAGTGTTGTGTCTGATGTGCTGATTATTCTGCACGTAATGCTTGAGCCCCATTCATTTTTATTTTGTGGTGCTTGTGTGCTTTTTGATAGGCATCATGCACATCTTTGTAGTGGATTGGAAACAGATGGTTTGACATTTATCAAATGTGGCTGCGCTCTTGACTACTCATTTGTGGCATCATCTACACATGACTTGCATCATGGAAAGATAAGGAGTCAGTAAAAGAGGAGTATGTGTAGTTGCCTTTTCTACTGAAGTTGAGGCTTCATTTGCAGTTGGTGATGTTGTTGCACTGGTGGATGGTGGTTGTGCAGTTGGCGCTAATCTCTGTCTATGCAAGGAATGGACTCCATGCATTTTTCTATTATGATGTTTGTGTGCTTTTTGCTAGTTATCATCCACATCAACCCAATGGACTCACATTGGATGGTTTATTATTATTGATGTTCTTAGGCTTTGATATGGAATTTTTGTTGCAGAATGTGCAAAGTATGCCCTCTGCATCTTTTCTGGAGCAGTGTTCTTTAACTTTAAAGAAGCACCAACTGTGAGAAGTGGGTTTCATTCTGGATGTCAACGGATTTGCAACCAAATCATTACATTATCACTACTGCTACTCTTGTGGTTGGATATGTTGGAATGTCCAACTGGGGAAGACTATGAACATGACAATATAAAAAGACAATAGCTCAATATTGCCAAGCATCTGTGTGGTGTTCATTTTTGTTTAAAAGAAAAATGTGTGTTCTATCCCTTGTTCTCCAATTTTACTTATCCTACCCTATTCTGTCTTGCTCTCCATGTTTACCTGACCTTACTCATCATTTGTCCTGTAACCACCCAGTTTAATGTCCTTTGTTTATTTTCACACAGTTTATACATCCTTGTTCTCCACGTTTACTCAACCTTCCCCATCCTTTGTGCTGTGACTAGCTAGTATGATGTTATTTGTTTATTTTCACCTTGTTTATATCTTCCTTTTTATTAAATTTTTACATTGTTGTATATTTCTTCCAATGGCCCAATGATTAGAATGTGGAAAGAGAACAACAGTGTTGTATGCACAAATGTTGTGTCCCAAATAGTGCATGTGATGCACTGTACACACAATATGAGGGTAACAAATAATTGCATATTAAATTGTGTGTTGTTGAACTGATCATGTTATTTCAGATATAAATATATGTTTTAAAAAAATATATATATGAATAGCACCGGCTACGCCATTGTCCCATAGTTTGTTGGGTGTTGTCGATGCAGGTAAATACAGCAACGACTGTCGGGTGGTCATAGCCACAAATTCAATTATTTTCACCCCTGGCTAAAGATGCAACGCGGAAAAAGCTGTCTTTTTTATGTGCCTTTTTTATTGTCTCTTTTGTCTTTAATTTGTTACACTCAGTTTACCAAAAAAATAGAGACACTCCTATAGCCCCGGCTAGATAACTTGGGGAACCATGGGGATGTTGGTAATCACAGCTATAGAACATTTTTCGAAAGAAATGTAATGTGGAATTTTTGTATGTGTATTGAGTGTGGTGTTTGTCAACAGTTATTTTGCCTGATTCATGGAACGTTTTCCTATAGGAGTGCTCCATTATAAAATACTTCCATGAATCAGGCTCATCATAATATTTAAAACACTTTTTATACATAATACATATAAGTGCACATATTTGGAAAGGTAAATAAATATGGAAAAACTTGTATTCATAACAGGTTTATTTTGGTTGGAATGTGGTTGTGGGTTTACACTTAATTTTAGGTTGAACACATATGACATCGTCTGCTGCTGCCCAATTATCAGAATGTTTACTCTACATGATTTGTCTTGAATTTTGAATATCTGTTTTCATTGATTGTATTTCTAGTTAGAGATTAAGCAATAGTCCTTTTACTTCTTTCAAGGAATCCATAATTTTATTTGAGGGTACCTGTTGTGTTGATTGCTGTTGGAATCCTCTTGAGACTTGAATCACTTCTTCATCTGTTTCAAAATATTTGAAATATTTGTAAACAATTCAAGATGTAACAGACTTTCGAATTGTATGTGTTTATTGTAAAAATCTTTGGTAGTTTTATAGCACGTAGATACATTATATATGTTTGGAGATTATGGGCCTCATTACACGGTAGGCGGAGGACCAAGGTGCTATTAGCACCTTGGTCCATGCCGGTAAAATACTGGCACCGCCTTGGAGGAAAGGGGAATTACCGCCCTATTCCGAGGTTGGCGGGGCGGTAATTCCCCCTTCCCCCATTGCCCTTCCCCATTCCCATTTTTGCCCCTTAGGGCTCTATGGGAATGGGGAAGGCGCTAATTACATTGCCACAAATTACAGTACCGTAATTAGCACCCTGGTCCCTTTGCGGGTTGGTTTTTAACACCTACTAAACAGCAGGCGTTAAAGTACCAACTCGCAAAGGGACCTCGTATTAAGGCGGTAAGGGTTTACCAGCACTGGTGCCCTTACCAGTACCGGTAAACCCTTACCGCCATCCATGTAATGAGGCCCTATGTGTTTTGACTGTCATATTTGTTCCTTTATATATAATTGTTAGTCTTATTTTGAATGAATATATAGAATGTACTTAAACAATCCTGATTGTGCTGCATTTTCTTATGGCACATTTTGTTCAGCATCTTGTTTTTTTATTTCTTCCTCTGTGGGATAATTGTCCATTTTGGTGTGTTAAAAGCAAATACTGCTTGACACTTCAGATACTAGAATTAGCAATGGAGGAAGGGTACAAGAGGAGAAAAGGTGTATGTTTGTATTTACTTTTTGATTGGTTATTCATTGTGTTATGGGTGGTTGCCAATAGGTTGTCAAGTAACTCAACTGATGTTCAATTGTTGAACCTATCAGAGAATGCATTTTTTGATAAATGTTTTTATATGTCAATGAACTAGTAGATTATATTGTATTGTTGTATTAAGAGTTTGTGTAGATAGTACATTTTTGTTGTTTGAGAGTGAGGTTCGTTTGTAGTAGATTGTAGTTATTTTTGGTGTCATGTTTTTGTATTGGATATTTCAAACATGCAACCAATTTCAGAAGTAGAACATGTTGATTGCTCAGAAGACTGTGGACAATTTGAGAATGGTGTTCATAGTGATGTTGAGGATATAGGTGATGTGTTGGGAAAACATTGAATTACAAAGTTTTTTTGTTTTTTTAAATATTATTTTAGATGCAGTGTTTGAAATTATTGAATTTAGAGGTTTATGCTGCCACTATGGAGACATTTTTTAACAGGGAACATCAGGTTTTTTTTTTTTTTTTTTTTTGCTTGGGAAACGACAATTAATCATCTCAAGAAAGAACATAGAGAAATGTTTGAAATTTTTTTGGACTTGTAATAAAGGTGAATGGCTTTTTTCTGATTGAAAATATATGTTTTGGTTATATGTTAGTTAAAGCACTGAAAGGCTCTTTTAAGAGCCATCCAGAGAACATTTGAAGTATATTGGAATAGGGAAATACCTTTCAAGTTTTTTTTTTGATAGCCGTGGCCACGAAAGCAACCAATGACATATCTGATCCAGTCAGGTGGATTGCAGACACGGTTTTCATATGTAGTCACTGGTATCAGAAAGTCAATGGCATGTTGTGTATTTTGTGGTCAGTGTAGCCACAAGTAATGTATTCCTGAGGGGGTTTAGATGCATTTATAAGCAAGCCAATGGAACGGCATGTATTGTGGGGAGAGTAGCAGCAACCATGATATTTTTTGGCCAGGTGTAGCCGTGGCTATGGTGATTTCTATTTCTATGCAGTGATCATGATGTTCCCTTGATTTACTTTACATACTTTCACATGTGTTTCTGATTTCATGCTCTTATATGTACTGTTATGTTGTTTAAATTGTTTCAGCTTATTTTATGTCTTTTTTAATGTGTAAAAAGGTTAGGGTAGTCGCGGCTACTGACGGTTTACCCAATCTGCGGCTATGAATGCTGATATTGTATGTTGAACTTTGTGGTGGGCCTTGCTACCCGTTAGCTGTAACCGCGGCTATAACCATTTGTGTTTTGGTGCAGTGATCATATTATATTATGGATATTTTAGCACAGAATGTGTTTCTGTTTGCATGTTCTCACCTGTTGGCAAGTGTGAATTACATTTGAAACCTTTGTGATATGTCTTTTTTGGCATTTTTGAAAAATATACATGTAGCCGCATCTGTAGGTGGTTTTCGTCCTGTAATAGGTGGTTATAGTCGCGGTTATGTAATTTGACATATTTAAAATACAAAAAGGTGTGTAAATGTTCTTCAAGGTATTCTTTGGAAGGATTTGTTGGGGTTTATTCATTGCTATATGTTTAAATAAAGATTTTTTGAGCATGCACTTGTTTGCTTTGTGCAGTCCTCTTTTTGTGCTAGTGATTTCTGAAAGCTATCTAAGTACTTTGGCATTGAGGAAAACATTATTATTTCATTTCAAAGACGTAATGGGTAATATTTCAATTTATATTGAAAAATATGAATTTATGCCCATGTGGGTTCCTCTTTGCATAAAGAAATTGATCCACACATAGTGGTCGCTGTGAGTATCCGTCAGTCGGTGCAATACTGGGACTTCACCCATTCCTGGAAGTAGGTTAGTAAAGTAAATTATACAATATGGGTTTTCATTATTGTTAATGTAGAACTCAGAAGTGTGCTACTTCAAAACACTCATTCACAAATGGATCTTAAGGTGAACATTTAGATCATGAATGGAAATGCATAATGTTTAAGTAGGAAATCAATCAATGGTATGGCTGTTGTCGTGAACAGGGTTTTTAACATTTTGAGTAATTGGGTGATGTTTGATTTACACACAGTGTACAGGAGGAAATTCCTAGATGTCACAAGCAACTATGGATGGCGGGAATCAAGACAGCTTTTTCCAGCTTGGAATTTAAAAACAAAAAGCCCCATGCCCAAATGGAACACGAAATAAGGTTAGTCCAGTTAATGAGTGGTGACTCTGTAAAACATAAATAATTAAAAAAGAAAACCAAACGCTTGAGGTTCTACACCTTCCACAAATCTCCATATATGTTTTTCATTTACAGAGTCTGGTTTGGAGCAGCAAATCTCTTTTTTATCGTGTGCAAGAATTGTTATTTATTTCTTTATTTTAATGGTCCACGTCCTAATGAAGGCCTTTGTAGTATTGGAGGAAACATCACGGATGAATGTATTCATTCTTAAATGGGCCAAAAAAATGTAGTGTCGACACCATATATTGATGTCAATTGTGTGACTGTTTCTTTTTTGTCATACTAAGGGGGGGGGGGCAGACCTCTGGTGGGTTATGTTGTATCCTAATTTGATGAACTATATATGTTAGGATAGAGAGTTAATTTATGAGAAAAAATGACAATGAAAAATGTTGATAAAAATGATATAAAACACTCATGTGATCAGTCGGGGTTTGTGTAAGAAATACAATCTATTAGATATCAGTGTTGTTGATTTTCCAAAAGTAGGACACCCATATATAATACCCACATACAGTCTATTGAAATTCTGTTGTATTTTATGGAAGTACTTTTTTGCCTATGGGATAAAAACAGTACAAAGTGGACATTCCATGGAAATTGAGGGATGCCAACGGTTACCACAATGTCTCACAGGAAAGGAGCAAGAATTGTGTGTGTTTTGTGTTTATTTTTGTTTCTTGAGTGCTTTACAACAATGTTCTTTACATAATAATAAAAATGGTACAAAAGTGAAAAATGAATCAGAAAAATCCTGTATATATTTTAGCAAGAAATAAGATAGTCGTTGATAAGAAAACTAAACGTAGGATAGAAAGAAAGATAAGGGATAGAGGAAAGGCATCCCACCAAATCCGAGCAAGTAGAGAAAAAGACCAGAAATTAGACCAGGCACAAGGGGGCGAGGAATAGTAAGAAAAAGCAAAGATTCAGAACAAAAAACACGTGTAGGGGAATAGAATGATATAAGTGAGGAAAGATACAAAGGAGAAAGATTAAGGAGAGATTGAAGACAAGACCAAGAAAGTTGAAGAGCAAGCGGGAGTGAAAAGGGAGCTAGTGCAGAGAAGTCAGAGCTGGAGAGATAGAGTCATAGAGAGAAGATAAGGAGAAACGAACACAAATAAAAGAGTTGTAGACAGAACAGAGATGGGACAGATCAATAGCAGGAAGGTTGTATACGAATAGTTCGAATGTCAATTGTTCGAATAACAATTGACCTTCTGCACAATTGACCACATTTAAATGGTCAATTAGGATATATATGCGGGGGGAAACCCCCCGCAGCCCCCCACCCAATCCAACCCCCACCCCAACCCCCCAATCCCCTTATATTATTATTACACCAACCCAACCCATAATATATATTAAAATGACCATACAGTCAATTGTGCAGAAGGTCAATTAGGACCCCTATTATTTGAACAATGGTGTCATTCGAACAATTGTAAATGAACAATTTGGGTAATACCAGCAGGAAGACCAAGAAGAAGACTTGCGCAATAGTAGAGAAGAGAAAAGACAAGAGAAGATACACAAATCTGATTTACATGAAACAAGACAAAGTGTCTAGCTTTCCGAATATTATTCAAGAAGAGTGGCAGAGTGCAGAAATCTGTGAGGAAAAAGTAAGAGAAGAATGAACAAGTATGCCAAGATACCGGGCAGATGAACAAATGGGTAGGGGAATAGGGGCCAGCGAAATAGAGACAGGAGAGAATGGATGAGGAATAGAAGTGGCAGGAAAGGAAAGAGACTCCATCTTGGATGGGTTAAGATGAAGAAGGTGAACAGACATCCAAGACGGGATTTCGAGGAAACAAGAAGTAATGGTGTTATGAATAGCAGGGGTTATTGCGTAAAACGTAAAAAATAGTTGTGAATCCTCAGCTTAAAAGTGATGGGGTAGGTGGGATTGGAAAAATCTATATTCAACCATAAAAAATGAACAGAACCATGTAACCAAGGATATCTATCTGATCTTCAAGAAAAAATCCAATAGAGGATATATTGCTCAGTGAATCCATTTTTTATGTCTTATCAGAAGTCCAGAAATGCTTGTCTTCTTCCACTAAAAGACCAATAAATAGCTCTCAAGGGTAGGCAAGTGAACATATGTCCATGCATGTGAACACATCTCTATTCCCATTTGCAGAAACACTACCTACATATGAACATGGCATGTAAAAAAAATGAATTGATGTTCTTACGTAGGCAAATAAATTACATGTTCAAAAATAAAAACATATACTCATTAAATGCATGTACTAGACAGCAACATTGATTAAATACACTCCAAAACGTCTTAGCAACATTGGTTTAGCCTTAAAACAGATCAAGGTGATGATGTAAATGTTGGAAGATATGTCTGTCTAACATGTTCTTCATTCATAGTATAGCCTAATATTGTTAAGCTCACAGAACAATCACAGCCTCATCATGTACTCCCTTATATGCAAGTGTATTTGTAGGATAATAAGAGCAGATGGGGGCTTGTAGGAATGAACAACAAGTTTGTCATGTTTAAATAAATAAATAGGTGCACAGTGTAGTGGGCAGCTTCCCCACAATATGCATCAGTGAAAATCTATGAGCATCCTGTGAGCTCCTGTCATGTGTCAAGGCTTGTGAGCCGGGAGTGCAGACCAAATTACTCTGGTTCCCAGCACATCAACACACACCAGTAGAGTGGGCCTGTTCTGTAGCATGTGCCTATTAAAATACCTGTCAGTGCCTGCAGGCACCTATTAGTAATAGAAATGTTCCAGGACGTGTGAGCTCAGAGGACAGAGGACATTAAATTGGGTCCCTGCTCATCACCACACCTCAATGATTTGGGTGGTTTCTATATTTTGGCTGAGAGCTAGGTTTGGAGAGTTCCTTTACCTGGTCAACATTTGCTGTGCTGCTATGTTCTGCCTTTCTATCCATATGTTCTTGTATGTGTTATCACGCTGTACACCTTAGCAGCCCTGGGTTCTAGTGTGGCAGTAGCAGTGTGGAACATATTATGAGTTGGAAGCAAAAGGAAAGCAGGAAAGCAGTAATGTAAGGAAATCAAGCACTTCTGAGGTACTCCCAGAGGAGTATGCTGACATGCTGCTGGTGGGTTTGTGTGAGCTCTCTGCTGACCCTGACCTGACTGGTGAAGTTGTCAATATCAAGTCACTCTAGGACATTACCTTACAAAGGCTATCTAAGGATACTAGTAGACATAATGCCCAATAGTACCAGGTAGGAGTTGAAAACCTCTCTACACAGCTTGTTCAAGTAAAACTGTGGGAGGAATACCACAAGACTGTCTCCCAAGCTGAGAGATTTAATCACCAAGTGTCAGGCATATTTACAGAACACTATGCTCTGTCCCTCCCCCTTCCAGGATGAATAGTACCTGGAAAGAGTAAGCAAAGAATGGGCAGTAGCTAAGAGATGGACAGGAGTCAAAGGTAGAAGATGAAAGGCTTAATCCTCTAGTAGCAAACCTCCCGCAGTGAAGCCAGCCACTGGGCACAGAGCAGAGAAATGCAGTGACACATCCTGAGGCAGTTGGACAAATCAAAGCAAGTACAGGGTTAAAAAGCCAATGAATCCAATCAGCACAAGGATGAACCGAATGCAGTCTTGGGAAAGGGAGTCAAAATCTTTAAAGTGCAAAATCCCCTTGTGACGGAAATGAAAATCTTAGTGCTCGGAAACGAATGATGTCCAGAGTTCCAAAAACAGAAACTATAGGAATCCAAACAGGAAAGAAAAGGTCAAATACCACAGAGGAAGAACAATATATGGGGCAATTCACAAAACATGTCCAAATTCTGAACCTTGAGTCTAGAAGTCATCAATTCCTGCACACTCTGGATGATCCAGGAAACTGTGTGAGAAGCAACAAGCCGCATTGACCTGAAGGTTTTTTTCTTTCTGTCTGAAGTGTGCAGGTCTAGGGCACCTCAGCTCATTCATGGAACATGTGCCCAGAGTAGTGACTTGTTCAAGATTCCGAGTGGCTGGGAATTGTAGTTCCCAATACATAGCAATTGCCGGAGGCAGCAAGGAAGCCTCCACCTGGGGTAGAGTAGGTATGGGCAGGATATGGAGCACGTACACAAGTGCTAAAATGTGATATAAGGAATGTTTAAAGCTATTATCATGCATACTTCTTGCTGGGGTGATTTTATCTACTTTGTATAATTAGTAGACTGAACGAATATGAAAGGTTTTGAGTCATCATGAATTCCATAACGGCTTTTTGTGCACTTCTTTGGACATGTCTTTGATATAACTGCAAAAAGCTTTAAGCAGCTACTTTGTAATCCTTACTGAGAAATGGATTGCATTTACTTGTAGCCTTGCAATCATTCTTAGCTATTGTGGGCTTCAGGCAGCAGTAGATGTGGTGTCTGTCTTGTAGATGGTGGTTTTAGCTGTGAACTTACTTATGGGCGACAGGATTTGGACTGTAAACTGAATTACAGACTTGCTGTCTGCTTTACAATAGTTTTAGCCTATATTTTATAATGCCATTATGGTAACGTGTAAACAATCAGCCTGGCTGAATGGGTGGTAATGTAAAGAGGCCAGCCAACTTAAAAACAATATCAAGGCCTTTGTAAAATGAAAATGGTTTCTGAAGTCTATCTACAGGCAGATAGCACTGGTGGAGGACTACATATTGCTATGGCCCTATTAACTGTTACTGATGCTATATCACCTGCATCTCTAGTTGTACATTAGCATTACTGTACATAACCCATTTCAACATTCACACTGAATTAATAATGGGTTGCAAAACATGTTTATAAATGACATTTTAAGGCTAGCACTGGTAGAAGTGATATTTCTGGAGTAACATTAGAGGTATCCAGAAGTAGTACCTTCAATAGGGCAACGTTCTTAAGTGGACAGATTTTGTGAGATACCCCCATTGGAGTTGGTAAGTACTGATGGTGCCATTTCACACAGAAAATAAGCCCAACGCATAGTGATCTGCCAGATACTGACATACTTACTATACAATTTACCCAATTCAGAGTAGTGTCAAATACTATTGTTGGTATTCCAGATGGACTTTCAGAAGAAGGTTCTCCTTTTTTACCCACAACCTCATACATTACATTATCCATTTCCTCCACCAATGATCAACTCTGAATTGAGTGGGAATTCAAAAATACCTCAGTGTTATGGTGTTTATCACGAGAAACTCGAGTACCTGTTGGTTTGGTTGTAGATCTTGATGTGGCAGCCAGACTGACAACTGTCTCCAGACGGACGTATGATGCGAGGGACCGACCCTTCCACCACCCAAAATGGTACTGGGTGAAAGATGGACCGACTCCCAACGTCACGGGGTGCTCTCTCCTGATTAGCGTGACGTCAGGACAGTGCAAGCACTGACAGGAGAGGCAGATGTTCAGTGTAGTTGAATGTCCGATGAGGTTGATTGCCGGAGTGGGATATTCAGCAGAGCAAGTCCAGGAAACAACGGAACTGATGGTGGGAATGGACGTAGTTCCAACGAAGACCAAGGCTGCGTAGCTGAAGAGGTAAAGTCAGACCAAGGAAGGCAGCCTGAGGAGGTTCCAAGGGGTGCAGGCTGACAAGCAAGAGGGCGAGGAACTGACACAGGAAGAGGGGAACCCGGCAGGAGGGGAACTCAAAGGAGAGGAGAACCCAAGGAGAGCCCAAGAGCGAGACACAAAGGGAACTGAGGAAGGGGAAGCCCGGGGGAAGGCAAAAGTAGGAGACAGGGAACCCCACAAGGAAGCAACAAGGGAGGCAAACAGGACAACAACCAGGACCCAAGCAAGAACAAGGCAAGGAACAGGAAACTGAGCAGGACGCTCGGGAGTCGACCGAGCAACGCGATAAACAAACCGCGTTGAGACGCAACTAACCCTCGCTCTCGACTCCTCTTATGGGCCGTCAGCAACCGAGAGGCTTGAGGCGCAAGCCGTCTCGTTGCCTGGAACTGACGAGCCCAAAACTAGGCTTGGAACGCAAGCTGCAGCAGTAGCGAGGGCCCAGTCTACTGCGCATGCTCGGAGCCGGGAGCATGGTCGTCCTCGCATGTGCAGAGACACACCAGCTCGGACCCCCGATACTCTCACGGCAGCAGACCCCCAGGTGCGAAAGCGCGGATAGAGCCACCAAGAGGGAGTGGAGCGGACTGGCGTAGAGGATCCCGGTCTCCAGGTAAGTGGCGTGACACTCAGAGAGATGTGGTTACGGTGGTCATATATGTGGGGTCCTCTTTAACTCTGACAACTGTGGATTCTCCAAATATCTGTTTGTTTAGGCTGGTTAATATGCAGGGTATTGCTACTCATATGATCATATTTTATAACTCACTAGACAAGGGGCCTCATTCCGAGTTGGGGGCAAAGGGATTACCGACACCGGTAAGGACACCAGTGCCGATAAACCCTTTGCGCTCTATTCCGAGGTCCCTTGGCAGGTCCCTCCTTTAACGCCTGGTCTGACCAGGCATTATGGACGGGACCTGTTAAGGGACTTCAAAGCTAATAACTGTACCGCAAATTGCGTTACCGTTATTAGCTACTTCCCCATTCCCATTGAGCCCTATGGGGGCTCAAATGGGAATGGGGAATGGATTTTTCAATGGGGACTTACCGGTCCCTCCAAGCTCGGAATGGACAGGTAAGTCCCCATTGCACCAAGCCAGAGGCAGTTCCGGTATGGGAGGCAGCCATGGAGCTAGTCTCGGAATGAGGCCCAAAGAAGAAAATTCCATTTCACTTAAGTCACTGGAATGCTTGTTCATGTTCATTTTGTTTAAACAATGGAATGCCATAACATTGGATGATTATATTTTCATTGGAGGGGACTTTAGTGTGAAACTGGGAAATGGACACTCTGAATTCCTATTTGTTACAAGTCTGCCAGTATCAGGAGTTATGGTTGAGGTCATTATAACAGATACGTAATCTTATATAATGGGATTAAGATTCCACTTCTTCATGGTTGAATGGTTCATCCTACACAAGGCCATGCTAAGTGAGTTAACTGAAAGTGACCACAACCCAATAGTGAGTTTTCCTCAACACCACAGAAAAATAATCTCCAATTCAACAAGGCATTCGATGTGGGGATGCGATCAGTCAAAACGGGGGATTGTTGAAATGAGACTCCTTTGTTCCTGATTTAGGAGGTGATTACGATTTGAATGATAATCTTAATATGGCAGTATTTACCAAATGGTGCAAGATTCCCTGAATCCTCCCCCTTCCCCGCATCGCTCTGAGCAGAGTAGGAATCTTCCATTAAGAATGTGCCAGTTGGGAAAAAAGAAGGTTTTCTGAAAGTATGTCCACAAGACTGCCATAACCAGTGGTGTCTGTGAAGTTGCACTGAAAGCAAATACCACGATATTCAGAGTACAATATGCCTCCAAATTCCATCCAAAACGCCTTTATAAAATATATCATGCCTAAAGAAAAGTTGGTAATGAGACCCAGAACAGCAAACATTCGCCTAAAAATTACCAGTTATCAACACTGCCAGACAAAATGGGTATTTGCCCTTAAATAAGTCATGCAGTCATAATGCGGGGGGTACATGACCCCAACAACCCAACTTGCCATTAGCAGCCCCTAACTGCATGGTAAGAGCATTCATCTGCTCCCCCTCCCTTTGCCTGGTCGCGCTCTGAAACACCTGTGTATGGGCGCGATCTAAATAAAATATCATATCATATCATACCACACCTCAGCAACATCCAGTCCATAAGAGCTATGATAGGTTGACACACTACATATTCCAAGATGCATGGCCATTGTGTTTCCTCTACCACAACTGTTTGGGTTATTACATGAACATCTCAAATTGCAGGCTATGAGGAGTTTAATGCCCTGAATGAAAACAATCCTGTGGGCTAACCTATGAACCTGGGACCCATTCATCCCGATCTCCCCTGCACCAGCCACTGACCTCCCGGTCACATCATGACAGTGAATGCTTTAAAGAGCCAATGAAGTATTTAGTGTATTGGCAATTGATGGTCCCTTATAATGTGGGTCAATCCAACACTACCTCCAGATGTGCCTGCAACTATTTCAGTACAAGCAGAACACACCATGTTACACACAAAAACCCCTGATCTCAGTCCATCTGAACACCAGAAAATGTGTTGACCGATCAAGTGGGTGAACAATGACTCCTTTGCCGGAGATACAGAACAGCAGATATGTCCCTTTTTGACCACACATAGCCTAACATGATCGGTACATCAGAGGAATCTAATGTACTGGCAGAATGAGGCCTTTGGCAAGCACAATGCCACATCATCATGTGGTAATTGGTGACCTAGTGGCCCCTGCATACATCCAAGATGCCTTCAAATCCTTAATCATGTATCTGTGTCAGTAGTCTAGGCTTATGTGATAGACCAGAGAAATGCACTGTATGCAGAATGCATGCTGATAGACATGCACACCAACACCTGGGTACTCCCCAGACAATACAGCATACAGAACATTGACTGAAACCACATTCCCATTCCCCAATGTCTAGCCTGCCTATTATGACACACATCATTAAGAGACACAGGCAAAATTGCAACATACTTATTTTATGCAGCAACACAAAGAAACAGATGCCCATCTCCCCACCTCCCTAGGACACCACCCCCAGAAGCACATCCTTATCCATGGAATCCCATCAAAACTCTTCTCTTGCTGACAACACGTAGCATCTAAGTTAACTATGTGACAAATTTCCTTTGCCTCCTCTTTAAATGTTTCTCTGCAGAGGGTGCCACCAATCCTGTAGACTTGACACAGTTGCATCATGGCCTCTGGTGCACAAAGGTGTCAGTTGTGCTGTCTGTTGTGGAGTATGGCATCAGTGTGTGAGTCTGCACTTCCAATAGGGATAAGATGTGCTCCATCCTGTCAAGGATGGCTATGAAGAACCAAAATCCTATCTCCAGAGCATCGTCCAGCATCTGTAAGTCATCCACTGTTAATGAAGCAGAAGGGGTTTGTTCCACCTGGCAGACACAACCGAAGATTTGTTATTTAGACTCCTGGGCAAATCTAGAACCATGTAGTTTTCAGTAATCTGCGGAAGATGAAATGATCCACAGTGCCCCGGAGGGCCTGAGGAAGATCATTCCAGGCCTTTGCGGCCACCACCGAGAAAGCTTGCCCTCCCTTACGTGACAGTCGGTACCGAGGAACTAATACAAGAAGAGCAGATTGAGATCACAGGGAGCGAGTCGGCACATAATGTGCAAATTTGGCTTGCAAGTACTCAGCTCCCAAGCAATAGAAAGTATGGTGCACAATGAACGTGGATTTAAAGAAGATCCGAGTAGCAATGAAAAGCCAATGCAATTTCTTCAGCAGCAGGGACATATGAAATCCAAAAGGGGGGCGAAGTATGGATCTGGCAGCCGCATTCTGCAGTAGCTGGAGATTGTTAATCAGAAAACACGGTTGAGCCAGAAACAAAGAGTTGCAATAGTCAAGAGTTCTGAAGACCAAAGCAGCCACCACCAGTACCTGATATTCAGCAGGAATAAAGGGAAGAAACTTATGCAAAATGCAAAGTTAAAGTGACCAGCCTTGCACACCAAGGCCACCTGGTCATCCAGTGCAAGTGAAGTAGAGATTTTAACCCCCAGATTCCTACCAACTGAGCCGGCACAGGAAGGGGGACAAGACAGGTTGGCCAGAATTCCACGGTCCAGAACAGATGGGGAGATGTTGTACTCACAACCAGAACCTCAGTCTTGCTACCATTTAACTTTAACCAGTTACTCATCATCCATGCCCCCAGGTCCTCAAGACAATTCCTGAGCGGAGCAGCTGTGTCGGCTTGAGAGAGGTCCAGATGACCAGGATATGGGTGTCATCCGCATAGGAATAATAGCGGAACCCATGAGCCTGGATGAGGAGCAAGAGAGGTCTAATATAGACGTTAAACAGGATGGGCGACAGTGCAGATCCTGGGGGGACACCACATGACAGTGAGACCGGGACCAAGCGAAAAGGAGGGAGAGAGACAGACTGAGACTGATCGAACAAGAAGGCCAGGAACCAGTCGAGGACATGGCCAGACAGACCAGCGTCTGAGAGATCATGTTGGAATGATCAACCATGTCGAAAGCAGCTGAAAGATCTAATAAAAGGACTGCTCCGACACCCCCCATGTCTACCAGACGCACCAGAGTCAAAGGGCCTCATTACACGGAAGGCGGTATTGATTTAACGTTACCGGTAATGATTTACCGGTAATGTTAAATCCCTATGTGGATCACGACCCCGCACACCGCTATTAGCGGCACCGCTAATTACGGTGCCACTAATAGCGGACACGCCGCGTGCGCGCGACCCTCCATTCCGTTAATTACGCCATGCCGCTATTAGCACAGCATCACAAGGCCAGTGCACATGCAAATAGCGGCATGGTAAATCCCCCCAAACCCCATGCTGCCATGGTGCAAATACCGGCATCGCGGACCACCCGTTAAGGGAAATGAGCAGTGTTCCCACCTGCCACAGGCGCACCAAATCAGCACAGGTGAAGGCAATGGAGACTGTGGCAGCTCAAAAGGAGCACACCACACCCCTTCCCACACCCCTCCCCACACCAAGATGGTTCCAATACTGGCAGCATTACATGGCCTGGAGGACCTCATTGCAGCGCAGCTGCTACAACAACAGGCAGCACAAAGGAGACGCAGGAGGAGGAGGAGGAGGAGGAGGAGGAGGGCAAGACAGGCACAGCAGGCACCACAACGCCACCTAATCATACCACAGAGGCACCCACCAATACCTAGGATCAGAGCCAGTCCATTCAACCTGACCCCTGAGCAGATACACACCCTGTACCGTCTGGACAGGGCTACCATCACCAGCATCGTGGACATGATCCACGACGACATTGTGAGCCTCATAGACATCAGAACTGCCATCCCCCCGCTACTGAAGGTGGTGAGTGTGCTCCACTTCCTGGCCACAGGCACCTATCAGCATACAGTGGGACAGATGAATGGCATCTCACAACCAGTATTCTCACGCACGCTGAACCAGGTACTCGATGCACTCCTGAAGCATGCACCTGAACACATATCCATGCCACAGACTGTCCAGGAGATTGCAAACACAAAAGTTGGCTTCTATTCACTGGCAGGCATTCCAAGTTGTATCGGGGCCATCGACTGTACCCATGTGGAATTGGTGGTCCCACATCACAATGAAGTAGTCTACCGAAACAGGAAGCAATTCCACTCTATCAATGTCCAAATGGTATGTGACGCCAACAAGATAATCACACATTGCTGTGCCAGATTCCCAGGATCAACACATGATTCCATGGTTCTGCGGAACTCAACTATCCCACGCTACATGGAGCGACACACCGGACAACGTTCGTGGCTACTTGGTGAGTAGCAGGGCAAGCACATGGCTGCGTGATTTGGGGGGGGGAGAGATACATACCCCAACTGGGTGTGAATGGGGGGGGGAGATGCATACTCCAACTGGGTGTGAATGGGGGGGGAGAGATACATACCCCAACTGGGTGTGAATGGGGGGGGGGAGATGCATACTCCAACTGGGTGTGAATGGGGGGGGAGAGATACATACTCCAACTGGGTGTGAATGGGGGGGAGAGATGCATACTCCAACTGGGTGTGAATGGGGGGGGGGGATGCATACTCCAACTGGGTGTTGACTGGCGTCCGTTGGGAAAATGGACATACAGATGTACGCCAATGTCCTTCAGGGAAGGCCACGATGTACTTGAGAGGAACCCACATGCAATTCGAAGGTGCAGAACATTGAGAACAATGCAGGTTGCAAAACATCACACATCCATCCACATTGCACATCATGCCACGCCACATATTACACAAACCTGCAACGGTGTCAAGACCGTAATACAGATTCCGTGCAGCACAACATCAATCCAGCAACGCGCCCTTGCAGGCATGCAAACGGATCACCCCTAGACATAGCACTGAACCACACACCTATGGCACCACTGAAGTGATGCTTCACAGCATGGCAACATCAGTGTCAGGATGTCAGTACACTAGCAGTGTGTTACCTAATTTGGATGGGCCAGGGACACCTAAGACCTGGCCTCACCCAGGACATGTCAATTACTGTTGGAGGCATGAATGTGGCATTTCTACTTGCAGGGTCGACCTCCCCCTTGCACGTTGCTGTCACACAGACCATCTGCATGTATGCTGTCAATTTAGTACGTGAATCACAATGCAATGTCAATTTGTGTGATGTGAACAGGCCGATCTTGAGGTGAACAGTAACAGGACCCCGTTCATTCCCCCATACAGGTGATGCGGGCTATCCCCTGAAGCCCTGGCTCCTCACACCTGTACGGAACCCACAGAACAGGCACGAGGAGGAATACAATCGTGCACATACCCGTACCCGCATCATGATCGAGCAGACTTTTGGACTATTGAAGTCACGTTTCAGGTGCATTAGCAGGTCTGGTGGTGCTCTCCTGTATGGGCATGAGAAGGTGGCCAAGATCACCATGGCATGTGTCATGCTGCACAATATGTGTATCAGACGGAATGTGCCACTGCCCCCTGACGTTGAAATAGAAGCACCTGATGAGGATGATGATGGTGATGAGGACGGAGGTGAAGGGGATGCAGGTGTTGCAAGAGGGGATGGCCAGGAGGGACGTGCTGTGAGACCGCATCTGATGAACCAAATATTCTGAGGAACATGTTTCCGTACTGTCACATAGATATGGGGGGTAATGCACTGGTGTATGTTTTGAAGCACGCAATGGACCCTGTCGCCAATGAAGTACACACACACAATGAAGATGTCCAAGCCTGTGTTTTGTTCAGAAACCAGTGTATTGAGTGACATGAAGGTGTAGTAGTGCAAGCCCAAAAACATCCCACCACCCTCCCCCCCAACAGACCCATAACACCCTTCCCACCCCCCCACAACATCCCACCACCCTTCCCCCCCCCCAACAGACCCATAACACCCTTCCCCCCACCAACAGACCCATGACACCCTTCCCACCACCCCCCACAACAGTCCCTCATGTCTCTGCCATTTCTGCCATGGCCAATGCACACCGGAGTATCCCCATCAACCCCCTAATTGCAATTGTCCTTGGAAGGGTCTTGAGTGTTGCCAGACGTGCGCCTGGTGGTTCTCATCGAGCGCCTGAGGGGGCTTGTTTGAGTCGACCCGGAAGTCGAGGATGGGGCAGACTGGCCTTGTGGGTGAAAGTGGCGGTCCATTGTGTCTGCCATGCGGACAAGCACCTCCCTGAGACTTGCAATTTCATTGCATATCCTGTCCGTGTTGGCGTCCATGCGCTCAGTGGAGTGTCTCGCCGTCTGGACTATCTTCTCGGTGAGATTTGCTGCCTCAGCGACATCCTGCCCAACCAGCATGGTCAGCTCCTGTTGGCGCTGCAGGATGGCGGTGAATTGCTGATCAGTGCCGGGTGACCGTGCATTGGATGCCGTGCCCACAGATGGCTCCAATGCAACAGGTGATGGTAGCATGGGTGACATTATTGCAGGGTTGGTGTCCTCATAAGTCCCATCAGAACCAGGGGTCTGGGATGCCATGGGCTCTGGGCTTCCTGGGGGGCTTGGGGTGTGCATCTCCATGTGCTGGAGTAGGGTGTCCTCTGGATCGGACTGGGGGCCAGTGGCGGCTGCCTCACCAGCAGAGCTTGCCGCAGCTGATGGTGGGCCCTGGGTGTCTGGCATTGTTGCCAGTGGGTTTGCCTCCGGTGGTGGAGCCACAGTTGGTGGTGCAGCTACTGCTGCCCTGGCAGTGGCACTGTGACGTAGGCTGCCACTCTTCAGGTGTGGCCTTCCACCCTTGCCCCTGGATGTTGCAGGGGTTTCCTCCGGCTCCTGTGCCCTTGGCCTCTTTGATGTAGGTGGTGCCTTTGATGCATCTGCAGCATCCTCCCCATCTGTATGTGAGCCTGTCAGGGACGAGAAGGGGGATGGCATTGGTTGCGTTTCAATATACTCAATGTAAATTACAGGGATTATGCAGTTGTGGACATTGGGACTTAGCAGTTGTGGATGCAGGTGATGTGCCAGTTCAGTGCCTCATCCATGCATGGTTGAGTTTGGGACTTGTCTCTGGTGATGTGTGCATGTGTGTGTGTTTGGGTCTGACACTGACATGGTGATGGATGGGTGCATGTGTGGATGTGTGTCCATGCATGAGTGGGGTCTGGGCTCACATATGGGGGTGACTGTGCATTCACACCGCATCCTGTCATGTGTACACTCACCTGCATCAGAAGTGGTAGCCACGCCGACCTCCATGCTGCCCACTCCCTCAATGCTCTCGGTGGCAATCATGTTGGCGCATGTCTCCTCCCATTCCTTCAGGTGTATTGGGGAGCCATCTCCGCCAGCAGTGGCAATGCGGTGGTTCTCCGCCAGGATGCCCCTCACCCGCAGCCTGAGGTCATCCCACCTCTTCCTGCATTCGCGCACAGTGCGCGTGCTGGTGCCCACGGCACTGACTTTGACTGCCACCTCCTCCCAGATGGCTTTCTTCTTGAGCAAGGTGGCGCGGCGCATATCATTTGCAAAGACGACCTCTGCATGCTCTGCAAGGGTCTGCGTCAACATGACCAGTTCCTCGGTGGTGTACTTTTCCTTCCGCTGCCTGTCACATGTTTTCTTCAGGGCCTTGGGCATGATGCAGGTGTCACGGTTGATTTCACACAGCTCACTACTCCAATATGGTCCAGGGGGCAGAGGATGGCAATGGATTGTGTTTTTAAAGATGGCCGCCGTGCTCTTTCCCGTTCCAGTGCGATGACGCTATTTCCGCTTCCGCTATTTAACGGTCGATGCTAATAGCGGTCACCGCTAATAGCGGTCATCGCTAATAGCGGTGACCGCAAATAGCATGTACAGTGAGGGCGGAGGTGCTATCAGCACTTTGGGTGGGCCCGGTAAGGTGCTTTAGCGCCATGGCGGTAGGGTCATTTACCGGCATGGCCCTATGCGCGTGTCCGCTTACTCGTAATGGTGCGCTATTGGCGGTCTCCTGTGAGGGGGGACACGCTAATAGCGCCATGCCGGTAAATCCCGTTTTTTAGCGCCTACCTTGTAATGAGGCCCAAAGTATTTAGAGGATTCCAGGAAACCAGACAGAAGAGAAGACACCAGTGCTTCCATCACCTTCATCTGGAGATGGAGGAGCGAGATAGGCTGATAATTGGACAATATGTCAGGATCAAGAGAAGGGTTTTTAAGAGTGGAATTATCAGCGCATGCTTAAGTCATGCCCATTTTACAGCCTGTCCAGTATTGAGTTTGTTATAGGTTGTCAGGACCTCAGCGTGTCTTGCTGTCTTGGCATTTTTCCAGTTCACACAACTAGAAGGTATGTGTTCATGTTCTGCATGGAGTAGGTCCTCTGCAACCTGTAGCCCAGGGTGGTATCCACTTAAGGGTTACATCAGAGGATACCATTGTGGTGCAGGTCTTATGTCATAATCATGTTGATGATGGATGGTGATGAATTACTCTGGGAGATCAATTTTCCAATCCCCCTCATCAACATCTTTTGAGGGGAGTGAGAAGGTTAAACATTATTGATATACGTCACAACTTCAGTAGCTAGTTTTAATACTGGAAGTTTAAGGGTCAGGTTGAAAAAACATATATAGGAGCTACTGTAAGACTGTATGGCTAACACATGATGCAGCTGAATAAACGATTTAAAGGATGGGATAACTCCAGGTAGGGATGCCGAGTCAGATAATCATGGAAGTCTTTAACCTAGTCTTTACCTGTCTCTGTCCCTCCAGAACACCTGAGTCAACCATGCAAAGTTCCTAAGGCATTATCTCCATGACATTTCTCTTGTGTGCACATCTCTGTGGTCCTAACCTTCCTTAAGACATCTCTTTGATCTTTTGAATTCTCTAGATCTCGCCAGAATCTCCTTCTTCTATTAGATTTCTCCACAGTCGCATTGCTTTTTCTGTGCTCAGTTTTCTGTAAGGGCAGAGTACTAACTCCTTAGCCTCCCTTTGTGTTTTGAATGGTGGTTTCCATTCCCTTCACCATATGCAAGTTTGTATCTCCTGGATCCAATGCATATTTCTCCACCTCTGTCGTGGTCCTTGTCAGGCAGCCAATTTATTGTTACCCCACCTCCAAGTGGCATGCTCTTATTAGGTTCAGGCTAAGGGTATAGTCTTCAGGTCTTCCTGGTTTTTCCACCTCCTCCACACCCATGCCCTTAAAGTTCTTTCCTGCTTTGTATTTGGCAGCACTTCAGCTGGATCATATTCAGCAGTTAGGCTCCCTGTTCCCAGTTAGCAGTCTCTCTTCCCTTCCAATGGAATGGTAAGTATCATGTCTACATTCTACCAGTTTTCACGCCTCTCTGGCTTTTCCCAGCCCTTCCGTTATACCTTCATACCCCTGGTGGTGAGTGTTTCTATAAGACAACTGGATTGTTGTAACTTTTCATTGTCCCATTCTCATTCGGCCTATTATTGATGTTTTGATACGATCAACGGGTGAACCGTTTCATATTAGGAAAGAGTAAAATTGGCTTCACTGCTCTTGAAATTTATTTTGTGTTTGCTTGCACTTCAGTGATGCTCTGCAGCTGCCTGTATTGGCGGGCACATTTGGGCAGCATTTCCACCAGACTCTTTGGTCCACAATCGACTTGGAATCCTTGCTGTTCTCGGAATGCAAGGAAATGGTTTCCACTTAGCACTCATGCTTCTGGTCTTACTTTGTTCCATGAAATGTCTTGGTCAAGAACAAGAACTGCTGGGATGGTTTACTCACTGGGTCACCTCAGTCTCCGTGACTGAGTCCCCCCCCTCATAGCATCACATAGGATGGGGAGGCACCTAAATCATCAAACACTACTTCCCTTTCAATTAGTTTCTCTTAGTGCTTTCCAATGGCAACTTAATCAAATAATCAGTGTTACTCTGGTATTTTCCTCTATGAAGTATCATCTTGAAGGTTTATGGTGGTAGAGTCAGGAACCACCACACCACTCTGGCAATGGTATCTTCATGGCGAGTCAGCCAATCCACTGGAGCATGTACTGTGATGACCGTAAACTTTAGTCAAGCAGCAGAAGGTTTCATTGGCTCATCTGATGCAATGGCTTCTAATTTGATGGGTGCATAGACTTTTTACTCTTGGCAAAAGCTTGCAACATATTCACACGATTGTATGTTCCCTATGTTTCAATCTGGGATAACACAGCTCCCAAACCAAACTCGGATGCAGTAGTATGCAACAAAAAAAAAATGGTTTGGAGAAATCTGTCTTTCACAGTAAGGGTGGATTGCAAAAACAATGTTTTAGTTTCTCAAAAGTGTTTTGTTTTTCTTTTGCCCAAATGAGCCTGATGAGTTGATGTGTTGTTTCGACTTCTTAGATCAACATTGTTCGAAAATGTTGGGATAAACCTCTGGTGGAAGCATATTAAGCCAGAAAAAAAGCATTATGGTCTTTTTTGGTGGCAGATATGGTAGTATTGCGTACTGGCTATACTTTATTTTCCTATGAACAATCCTAAAATATTTATTGTATTTTGTGTTGAATTTAGCCGGGTTGACCGTGAGAACTGTAGCTTTAAGGACTTGCACAATGACATATAGACCCAGTTGCAATTATATTTAATAATATCATAAAGATAGGCTTTGGAAAACAAGCAATAGGGCTGTAGAGTCAGGTCAATTAGTGTTTGAATTTTGACTGAATTGTGGCAGGTGCTCCTTGAAGCCCAGCGATGAGGACTCTGAATTGAAACAATGCTTCAAGTGTCCAAAAGGGCACATTTTCTTTATCTGCAGGGGCTAAATGAACCTGACAATGCCATTTAATCATGGCCAAAATGGAAATAAAATTAGAGGTGCGTCTTTGTTAAATGTCTTTTTACACCAGGGCAATCTCTACCTTAGTTGTAGTCCTCTGTGCTAATGCATTTAAAGGATATGAGGCCGATTCATGGAATAATTAGCGCGGCGCAAGTGGGCAAAAACGTGCGAATCGCAGTGGAATAGCGAAAATCGCAGTGCAATTGCGAAAATCGCACGAAAAGCAGCGCACGTCGATTCATGGAAGGCCGTGCGCGAGAAAACCAGCGGATGTGCGATAAAAAGTGCGCGGCGCACGTTGGCGCACAGGCCATCTAACAGCGTGCGCCAGGTCACTGCGAAAATCGCACAGGCCACAGCGAAAATCGCACATAGCGCGGCGCACGCAACAAAAGTAGGCGGAACACGGGCGTAACACTCGGAATGGGGAACAACTTGCCAAAACGTGGGCGTCACGGGGGAAGTACAGGGCACAAGTGCGCGGAACGCCCACACGCTCGCCTACAACACGTATTCATGGAATAGAATAGGGGAAAAAAGCGCACGCTCAAACCAGCGCACAGGCACAAACACGACCGCCACAAGAAAGCAGGCGGTAGCGTCTCTGCGGCTGTAAGAAATGTGCGCCAAAAGGTGCGCCAACAAATCGCACCTATATACTGCCATGATGAATGTCCCATACTGTGGCCCTCCAGGAAAAAAGACGTGCAAAGGGGTACCCACAAACACGGACACCCGCTGACAAAAAATACGTGTGCGTGTATACCGGGGTGCGCGGGAAGTCTAACACGCGATTTCAGCAGGGCACGTGCATCACAGGGGTTCGCGTGAAGTTTCACACGCGATCGGGTCTGGGGGAGCGGGCTACGTGTATTTCAGGGGTGCGCGGGAAGTTCCACACGCGAATAGCCTGGGCGCGTGTATTCCAGGGGTGCGCGGGAAGTTCCACACGCGAATAGCCTGGGCGCGTGTATTTCAGGGGTGCGCGGGAAGTTCCACACGCGAATAGCCTGGGCGCGTGTATTTCAGGGGTGCGCGGGAAGTTCCACACGCGAATAGCCTGGGCGCGTGTATTCCAGGGGTGCGCGGGAAGTTCCACACGCGAATAGCCTGGGCGCGTGTATTCCAGGGGTGCGCGGGAAGTTCCACACGCGAATAGCCTGGGCGCGTGTATTCCAGGGGTGCGCGGGAAGTTCCACACGCGAATAGCCTGGGCGCGTGTATTCCAGGGGTGCGCGGGAAGTTCCACACGCGAATAGCCTGGGCGCGTGTATTCCAGGGGTGCGCGGGAAGTTCCACACGCGAATAGCCTGGGCGCGTGTATTCCAGGGGTGCACGGGAAGTTCCACACGCGAATAGCCTGGGCGCGTGTATTCCAGGGGTGCGCGGGAAGTTCCACACGCGAATAGCCTGGGCGCGTGTATTTCAGGGGTGCGCGGGAAGTTCCACACGCGAATAGCCTGGGCGCGTGTATTTCAGGGGTGCGCGGGAAGTTCCACACGCGAATAGCCTGGGCGCGTGTATTTCAGGGGTGCGCGGGAAGTTCCACACGCGAATAGCCTGGGCGCATGTATTCCAGGGGTGCGCGGGAAGTTCCACACGCGAACAGCCTGGGCGCGTGTATTTCAGGGGTGCGCGGGAAGTTCCACACGCGAACAGCCTGGGCGCGTGTATTTCAGGGGTGCGCGGGAAGTTCCACACGCGAACAGCCTGGGCGCGTGTATTTCAGGGGTGCGCGGGAAGTTCCACATGTGATTTGACAGTGTGGGTCCTCCCAGGTGTACCCTGTACACCCTCCACGGCCCCTGCAGGCAGCCCACACCACAGGGGACTACCCTGCATCCCTGGTCATGTCCCGCAGGCAGCCCACCCACCATGGGCATGCCCCCCAGCAAAGGCACATGTCTCCTTGAACTAATGAACACCAACTCATGTCCCCTTGCACCCCCACCCCCCAGCACTGTGGGGCACCTGCCAGCAGGCCCCCACCCATGTCCAACTCATGTCCCCCACCCCCCCACCCCCCAGCACTGTGGGGCACCTGCCAGCAGGCCCCCACCCATGTCCAACTCATGTCTCCCACCACCCCCACCCCCCAGCCACCAGGGTCACCCTCCACCAGGCCCCCACTCATGTCACCCACCACCCCCACACCCCAGCAGTGCAGGGTCACCCTCCACCAGGCCCCCACTCATGTCACCCACCACCCCCACCCCCCAGCAGTGCAGGGTCACCCTCCACCAGGCCCCCACTCATGTCTACCACCACCCCCACCCCCCAGCCACCAGGGGCACCCTCCACCAGGCCCCCACTCATGTCACCCACCACCCCCACCCCCCAGCAGTGCAGGGTCACCCTCCACCAGGCCCCCACTCATGTCTCCCACCACCCCCACCCCCCAGCACTGTGGGGCACCTGCCAGCAGGCCCCCACCCATGTCCAACTCATGTCCCCCACCCCCCCCACCCCCCAGCACTGTGGGGCACCTGCCAGCAGGCCCCCACCCATGTCCAACTCATGTCCCCCACCACCCCCACCCCCCAGCACTGTGGGGCACCTGCCAGCAGGCCCCCACCCATGTCCAACTCATGTCCCCCACCACCCCCACCCCCCAGCACTGTGGGGCACCTGCCAGCAGGCCCCCACCCATGTCCAACTCATGTCTCCCACCACCCCCACCCCCCAGCCACCAGGGTCACCCTCCACCAGGCCCCCACTCATGTCTCCCACCACCCCCACCCCCCAGCCACCAGGGTCACCCTCCACCAGGCCCCCACTCATGTCACCCACCACCCCCACACCCCAGCAGTGCAGGGTCACCCTCCACCAGGCCCCCACTCATGTCACCCACCACCCCCACACCCCAGCAGTGCAGGGTCACCCTCCACCAGGCCCCCACTCATGTCACCCACCACCCCCACACCCCAGCAGTGCAGGGTCACCCTCCACCAGGCCCCCACTCATGTCACCCACCACCCCCACCCCCCAGCAGTGCAGGGTCACCCTCCACCAGGCCCCCACTCATGTCTACCACCACCCCCACCCCCCAGCCACCAGGGGCACCCTCCACCAGGCCCCCACTCATGTCACCCACCACCCCCACCCCCCAGCCACCAGGGTCACCCTCCACCAGGCCCCCACTCATGTCACCCACCACCCCCACACCCCAGCACTGTGGGGCACCTGCCAGCAGGCCCCCACCCATGTCCAACTCATGTCCCCCACCCCCCCCCACCCCCCAGCACTGTGGGTCACCTGCCAGCAGGCCCCCACCCATGTCCAACTCATGTCCCCCACCACCCCCACCCCCCAGCACTGTGGGGCACCTGCCAGCAGGCCCCCACCCATGTCCAACTCATGTCCCCCACCACCCCCACCCCCCAGCACTGTGGGGCACCTGCCAGCAGGCCCCCACCCATGTCCAACTCATGTCTCCCACCACCCCCACCCCCCAGCCACCAGGGTCACCCTCCACCAGGCCCCCACTCATGTCACCCACCACCCCCACACCCCAGCAGTGCAGGGTCACCCTCCACCAGGCCCCCACTCATGTCACCCACCACCCCCACACCCCAGCAGTGCAGGGTCACCCTCCACCAGGCCCCCACTCATGTCACCCACCACCCCCACACCCCAGCAGTGCAGGGTCACCCTCCACCAGGCCCCCACTCATGTCACCCACCACCCCCACACCCCAGCAGTGCAGGGTCACCCTCCACCAGGCCCCCACTCATGTCTACCACCACCCCCACCCCCCAGCCACCAGGGGCACCCTCCACCAGGCCCCCACTCATGTCACCCACCACCCCCACCCCCCAGCCACCAGGGTCACCCTCCACCAGGCCCCCACTCATGTCACCCACCACCCCCACACCCCAGCACTGTGGGGCACCTGCCAGCAGGCCCCCACCCATGTCCAACTCATGTCCCCCACCCCCCCACCCCCCAGCACTGTGGGGCACCTGCCAGCAGGCCCCCACCCATGTCCAACTCATGTCCCCCACCACCCCCACCCCCCAGCACTGTGGGGCACCTGCCATCAGGCCCCCACCCATGTCCAACTCATGTCCCCCACCACCCCCACCCCCCAGCACTGTGGGGCACCTGCCAGCAGGCCCCCACCCATGTCCAACTCATGTCTCCCACCACCCCCACCCCCCAGCCACCAGGGTCACCCTCCACCAGGCCCCCACTCATGTCACCCACCACCCCCACACCCCAGCAGTGCAGGGTCACCCTCCACCAGGCCCCCACTCATGTCACCCACCACCCCCACACCCCAGCAGTGCAGGGTCACCCTCCACCAGGCCCCCACTCATGTCACCCACCACCCCCACACCCCAGCAGTGCAGGGTCACCCTCCACCAGGCCCCCACTCATGTCACCCACCACCCCCACACCCCAGCAGTGCAGGGTCACCCTCCACCAGGCCCCCACTCATGTCACCCACCACCCCCACCCCCCAGCAGTGCAGGGTCACCCTCCACCAGGCCCCCACTCATGTCTCCCACCACCCCCACCCCCCAGCACTGTGTGGGACCTGCCAGCAGGCCCCCACCCATGTCCAATCCATGCCCCCCTGCACCTGGGTCCCAACATTCCCCAATCATGTCCGTAATGCCCATCCTCCCCTGCCAAAAGGCCCAACCAACTATCACACCCACCCACATATCAAAGGCAATTACATGTTACACCCCCAATGTAAATAATGCAATTTAACACATGTCTGTCACACACAATGGCTGCAAGTGAATGACAAAACACCCAACATGACATGCCTGAAAGCAATGAGATGATACGACACATTGAAGATTAAAAAAATAATATGTATTGAACAGCAAATAAGGAAAAACACAAAGCAAATCAAACAAAACAAGATGAATGTCCAAGAAAAAATTCTGAAAAATTAAAATAAGCCAATTAAGAAGATCATCCTGGGTCCATGAGCCCTACCAAATTAAACCTAACTGACTACTAACTAAAAAGTGAACTATATACAAAAAAGTGGTGCATTGTCCAATCGCAACCAAAAAAAAATCAAAAAAACAAAGGAAACCTAACCCTAACTATACAACTATATACAAAGGCAGCGGGCTATTCGGACGGCTCACTGGTTGTTTTCATGGGCCAGGGCATCATCGAACTCCTGGTCAATGGCTTGGAGGCGGGCATGTTCCCTGGCCCCGAGGTCCCGCAGGGATAACGCAGTGTCCAGCTCAAACTCCCTGCGAAGACCCTCGAGGCACTCAGCCCGCCTCAGCGCCCTCCGCATGGAGTCCTCCGCCCTGACCATCGTGAGCCGTTCCTCCTCTGCCCGCTGCCGCTCCGCACCTATCCGCTGGCACAACCTCTCCCACACGGAAGCCACTCCCATTCCAGGGTTCTCCTGCCCTCCGGCCGATGCCTGCACCCCTGATGTTGATGGCCCCGAGCCATGATGCCTCCCACGTTGAGCCTGCTGCTGCCTCCGACGCAACTGCCTGTGCCAGCACGACGGCATCCAGGCTGATGGAAACCACCGACGCCGTCGTGCACGTGCCCTGCCCGATGATGCCGTCACATCCTCCATCTGCTGGGGTCCAGTTGGTCTGGTGTCCACCCCTGCTGGATCTCTGACTCCCGACTGTGGCAGGGATGGGATCCCCACCGAGCTGGCTGCATTGGTCGGGGCAGGTCCACAGGGGGCCCTGGTGGCATCTGGGCTGGAAGACGGCAAGGAGAACGACTGGTGGATAGCCTGCACAGAGGAGGAGAGGGCCGCCACATTGGCCAACACATGCAGGAAACCCCCGAACATGGCCGATCCCAATTGGGCCACGTCGGCACGGTGCACTTCGTGATGACGTGCGTGCTCCTCCCGGGAAGCACGCACGGCATCACGAATCACAGCCGTGCGCATCGCGACCCCAATCAGGACCTTCTCCGCACGGCCAGGGGTTCCCACGTCCGCAGGTGGAGGGGAGTCAGGTGACATGGACATCCCCTCTACCTGCGGACAGGCCTGGGACGGGGCATCCCTGCTGGTGCATGGTGGTGCACTCACAGGGTCAGGGACAGCGACATGCACAGGCCCCTCCACGGTGACCTGTGCTGCCTCCTGCCCCTGGCCCTGGACTGCACCACTTGCACCAGCAGGGATGCCCCCACCAGGCCCCATGTGTGCCCCAGTGGCGGCCTCCTCCTCCTCTGTGCAAACCACCAACCTGGATGGCTCCTCACCGTCTCCCACCGTAGCAGGCCCCTGTGGGGGCTCACCCACCCCTTCCGCTGCAGCCGTGGGGGCATCCCCGCCGCCTTGCTCCACAGCGCCGTCTCCGCCCTCTTCTTCACTAGCCGCTGCGTAGAGGGAGACAAAGAACACAAGCATCAGGGCACTGTACAATGGTCCCCTAGACAGGAAGCAATAGCAGATGAGCACCACTGTCAAAGTACACTTCCATCATGTCCCTCCACAACACATGGGTCAGTCCAGGCAAAACACACACAGTAACAGGCATGGTGCATGCCATGGACATTTCCATGCATGTCCAATGGACTCTTGAAACATTCAATGATATGTAACTCACATGCATCATGCCTCATGCCCATCACATGCACACACTTCACCTCAGTCACATCCATCTGGCCCCAAACACAGCGGTTACAAGGGTAATTTGGCTGCTTTACTGAATCTGTGCATTGTCACACACATGTGTCATGCATCCATGGCATGCACAAGTCACAGACACGCAGGTCAGGCACACAGACATGGCTACCATATATGTACCTGGCATCAGCACCCATCCCTCACCCCCACCCATGTCCAGGTACAGAGACTGGCATGCTCTCATGTTCAAAATCTGAATAGGGCTCCCCATGCGGCATTTCAACACATGCAACAACCATGTGCATCACACATCACTGGTCGCATATGCATTACCATGATGTCCCTGCACACATACATGCATACATGGCCTATGGCACACATACAGGCAAGTATCATAGAACCAGCACACCGCAACATGCCCTGTCTCACACAGTAATGCATGGACACTTACCGCTCAACTCCAGACTGGCCTCCCTCTCAAGGATCTGGGCGTGGAGCGCTGGGCGTACGCGTTCCAGGACCCTCATCTGGATGGAACTCATGCGGCCCCGGCCCCCCTCCACGAGGCGCCGGGCCTTCACAAGGGTCCTGGACCTCAAGTCCTCCCAGCGCTTCTTGATCTTCAGGACGTCGCGGGTTGCCACCCCCTCCGCGTTGATGGCAACCACACAGTCGGCCCAGATCCTCTGCCGTCCTTCCTTGCTGGCGCGGGACGATCCAAAGAGGGCATCATACTGCCCCAGGACATGCTCCACCAGGACACCAACTTCGGTGACAGTGAAGCTGGTGCCCCTCTGGCCTGGGGTTGCCACTGGTGCCAGATGTGGAAGTGCCCGACATGGCAACCCCAGAGGCAAGTGTGGGTGGGCAACTGGGTCCTGGGGCTGGGCTGTGGAGCGATGTAATACCAGTCGGGAGTCTTCAGTTCCAGCAGGGGTGGACACAGCAACTGGACCCCTGCAGATGGCTGATGTGCAGGCACCAAATGGCAGGGCACGGTGGCAGCAGGCAGGCAGGCAGGCAGGCAGCAGCAGATGGCACGTGGGAGGCTGCTCGGGGCACTGGGGGGCAGTAACTCGGCCTTCTGGGCAGGAGCGTGGGCTTCCGTGTGTTTTCGCGTGGCCAGCTTGATACGGAGTGATTTGGCACGTGAAAATCCTGCACGTCAGCGTGAAATCCGAGGAAAGGCCCTTAGCGCGTAAGCGCGTCAGCACGCATACGCGATTCTATTGGACCAGAGTCCCTCAGCGCGTAAGCGCGTCTGTGACGTGACCCGCACGGGTGTTCCCCACTCAGCACGTGATGACGGGGCACACGTGGAGATACTGCACGTCAGAGTGTCATCGCGTGTAATTGGACAAAAGTGCGCGTACACGCGATTGGCCTATGTACGTGTATTTAATGGGTGCGCGGCCACTTACACACGCAAGTACGTCAGCGAACCTGTATCACGTGGTGCGTGTGAATTTCCGCACGCTATTGGACTGGGAACTGGATTCCAGGGGTGCGCGGGTCACACGCTGTATCCCGTGGTGCGTGTGAATTTCCACACGCTATTGGACTGGGAACTGGATTCCAGGGGTGCGCGGGTCACACGCTGTATCCCGTGGTGCGTGTGAATTTCCACACGCTATTGGACTGGGAACTGGATTCCAGGGGTGCGCGGGTCACACGCTGTATCCCGTGGTGCGTGTGAATTTCCACACGCTATTGGACTGGGAACTGGATTCCAGGGGTGCGCGGGTCACACGCTATATCCCGTGGTGCGTGTGAATTTCCACACGCTATTGGACTGGGAACTGGATTCCAGGGGTGCGCGGGTCACACGCTTGCCTAGAATACGCGCTAAGCATAAATTGCGGACTTTAACAATAACAAGCTCAGACGCCAGGATGAACATACCGTTCCTAGCAGCAGTGGCAGTGGGCTACCAAAGGATGAGGAGGAGGATAGTCAGGGCCAGAATATTCACACCCAGAACCAGCCTTTTCGGGATGCCTGATGACCAGGTGTATGGGAGGTACAGGTTTCCACCACACATCATACTGGACCTGGTGAGTGAGTGGGAGGATGACCTCACATCACCCACCCTGTGCTCCCAAGCACTCAGCCCCCTGGAGAAGGTCCTCAATGTACTGCACTTCTTAGCCACTGGATCATTTCAGCGGACAAGTGCCATAGTGGGTGGGGTGTCACAGGCCACCCAGTCACGCTGCCTACACCAGGTCTTGAACATCATGACTGCACGCCCATCAGTCCGCAGGCACATATACCTGCCCAGAACACCTGCAGAAAGGCATGCTGCCGCCCTGGATTTTTACGCAGTGGCACGATTCCCCAAAGTGCTAGGTGCCATCGACTGCACCCATGTGGCTCTACGTCCCCCCAGGGCATCTGAGCACATCTATAGGAACCGCAAGCACTGGCATTCCATCAACGTGCAGGTAGCATGTAATGCCAAGGGAATCATCACCTCAGTATATGCAAACTATCCCGGCTCCACCCACGACAGCTTCATTTACCGAATGTCCACCCTAAGCCGGGACCTAGAAGCTGGGCGGCATGGCGATACATGGCTGCTTGGTGAGTATGTATGCCACTGCACATGCATGCATGTTGGATACTGAGCAAGGTCACAACCTCACCAATGATACCAATCCCCACCTCCACAGGGGACAGTGCCTACCCTCTCAGCCCCCACATGATGACGCCAATTCGGAACCCCACCACGCCACCCCAGGTAAGATTTAACACAGCCCACATTACAACCAGGGGCATAGTGGAGCGCACATTCGGAGTGCTGAAGTCACGCTTTCGCTCCCTTGACCGTTCTGGCGGGCAGCTGTTATACGCTCCCCCAGTAGTGTGCAGGATCATAGTGGCAGCATGTGTCCTGCACAACGTTGCAACACGCCGGGGCCTGGCCGTGGACATGGTGGTGGCCCCACATCCCCAACCACATGCACAGCCGCTGCGCATGGGAGGGGAAAGGGCACGGGGGGAGGCAGCCCGTACACAGCTAGTGGCTAATTACTTCACATAGAAATCACACCCCTGTGGAGTGCACACTGCCCTGGCACATTCCATCTGACAATCAATGATGACTCAACCTGACACTGATCCTTAATGTCTGGAGAATGAACCGTGAATACCATATCAGCCTGAGATTGTTCACCTGGAAGTGTCACAATGTGTGCATCCCTACCCACACAGACACCACCAATGCAGTTTTGTGAAGTTACACATTGAAGCAGCTAAAATGAATACCCACTTGCAAAATGCAACAAGAGGACAGTGCCATGTCAGCCAACCCAACCCCAGCACTGCCACACGACACACCGTGCCATGTCATGCTAATTGCAGGTAAACAAAGTAATCCCCACAACATGACATCACTCTCACTATGTACAGTGGCACTATTAGAAACCTGCAACACCTGAAATGCTCACAGCAATGCCGGACCAACAACATACTTGAGCACGTAGTACCATTAACATGACATCAAAAATGTTACATATTAGTAGTCTCACCACCTGGAAATGCCTGCACTCCCACCACTACCAACTGTGCAGTGTTGGCGCCATGTAGAGTTGTAGGTGCACTGCTGCCAACATGGTCCCCATCGCCAGACTAGAGGTCCTTGTGTGGACTTGAGGAAGGGACCTGCAAATTGGGAGGTAGACACAGAAGAAGAGTTACACATCAATGCAACATGCAGTGTACAACACAACAGCAATATGCACTATGAATGTATACACAGTATTGACTACAGACTGGCCACACAGCTCATGGGAGTCCAACGTCACTGTGTAATTCACTGTCACTTGGGCACACCCTTTGCAAGCCCATGGAAACGGGAAGCAGGAGGGGTGTGTGTGACTCAAACCCAAGCATCTGAACCAAATACATTACAAGCCTGCATGTGCCCAGCCACAATGCAGCGTATGCCCACAGGAACCACGGAAGCCAACACATCGAAGCCAACACATCGGAGCCAACACATCGGAGCCAACAGATCGGAGCCAACAGATCGGAGCCAACAGATCGAAGCCAACACATCGGAGCCAACACATCGGAGCCAACAGATCGGAGCCAACAGATCGGAGCCAACAGATCGGAGCCAACAGATCGGAGCCAACAGATCGTCCCAAAAAAATTGGGAATAAAAGAAATCAAAATAAAAATATAAAAAAGAAACAATCAAAAATGGCCATTGATGGGCCCGGGGGGGTTGGGGAGGCCACCCAGGAGGTCCGAGGACAGGATGCACACCAGAACCCACCTGCGTGGATCCTGGGAAGATAAAACACCTCTATGGGCTCATGGCCCACACGGCTACCCTATTGTGGGAGTATCACTGCTGTCGCTATTATCACCCTGTGCAGCTGCATCCGGAGGTGGTTGCACTATGGGAGGCAGCCCACGCAAGGCCCTAGTCTGCTTCTCCATGGCTGCAAGCATGCGGGTGTGGTAGGTCTGGTTCTGGAGGATGAGTGTGCGGAGGTCCCCATGCAACAACTCACGGGATGCCCGGACCTCCGACCTCGTTGCCTGCATCTCAGCTGAGAGCGTACGGGTGAGACGCTCCAGCTGCTGTTCTGTCCTTTGGTGTGTTGAAGCCTCAAGCTCAACAAGAGTCGTCCTGAGGTGTAGGAGCTCCTGCCTCAGGGCTTCCCTGTGGCCCTGGGACTCAATGGAGATGGCCTCCTGCAGAGTCGCCAGTGCCGCCCGCCTGTCCCTGTTGGACCCCAACATGTCCTCCCTGTGTGACTGGCAGATGGAGTCGGTTGCCTGCTCTAGTCGCTCCATCAGCCTTTCTGGGGGGACAATGGAAGTGGCCACCCTATCCATGGCCTGAGCCATCATCTCGGATGATGCAGCCTGTTGGGTAGCCATACCGTAAATGGATTGCTCCCATGCGGTATTGCCGGGTGGCGTACGGCCACCACGTCGGCGGGCACCACACCTGTCTGGGGCAAGGCGAACTGCGCCTTGCTGTGCCGGCACTGCCTGAGGCTGCAGGACTGCATTCCCCCTCTGATCTGCTGGCCCAGGAACAGGATTAGATGTCGCGGAGTGTGACCCTGCATCTGTAACCACCGAAGGCGTAGCTGCCAACACTGACATCCCCATGGAGGGTACTGACCCTGGTGCAGGTGGGTGAGACAGAACAGAATCCCTCCCTGGAACACTCACCAGCGACGGCACGTAGGTCTCATCCGAATCAACACCTGAGTACAGCTCGGGGGAGGTGCAGCCAGAGACACCCCTTGAGAGCACGACCTGCAGCACTTGTGGGTTCTCCCCCACCACCACACCACGTCCCTCACTGGTGGTTGGTCGGCCCTGGGACACCTCCTGGGTCTGCACCATCTCCACAACCCCAGCAGTATCAGGTGCGTCTTCCCCTGCAAAGACATGAAAACAAAGTAATGGAAACAGGCATTAGCACCATGGCACACATTGAGGGCTGAGAAGCAAGAGAACCAGTACTTGATTGACACATGTCCCACATGACTAAAACCCTCCCATGCATGCACCCTCACTGCGTATGAAGTGCAGGCAAATGGCACACACTGATGACACCAAGATGGAAGATGAACACATTTTCTGCATGCTGCCTGGCAGTGGCATCACACATTGGGCTGTGATTGGCAGGTGAAACACACATGCCATCACACAGATGGCATGTACCATTGCTATTGAGTGAAGATGGAGAGGAGGGCAGCACCTATTCATTCAGTCCAGTTCCCGCATGTAATGGCTTTTCTGATTCTAACAGGTCAGATTTTTCACCTGGAGCTGCCAGTCTGAAATGGTCAAATTGCACAGGGACATGTGTGTACAAATGATATCCAGGTAACAAAGTCACTCCACTTTACCATACCCATGTCAGACATGTGACTAGTGGACAGCGACATGCCTAGTGAAAGTGGTGGAATGCAAACAAACTGACTGAATGAACAGTGAAAAATAAGCAAATATGTTGTGTCAAGGTGACACTTCAAGGGCAACTGGCGTGCAGTTGTGCTAGATGTCTACTGTTGGCAGAAGGGATACTGCTATGGCCAAATGCAGCTGCGCAGGAAGTATTGCATGAAACACATGGCTGACCCATACGACTGAGGCGCACACACTCTCACCTGGCACCCGAACAGAAGCCCTCACACACACGCCATGCACATGGATGACACACACATGCATGTGCACTCACCGGACAATGCCTCGTAATCAGCCAGATCTCCCACGCCTTGGATCTGTTCCTCCGTGACGTAGGTCCCAGCGACTGACTCATGTGGAGTGAGTTCCATGTCTACTACTGGAGACCCACCTCCAGTCACTAGAGTTGCGGCATGACTTGAGGCCAGCTTACTCTTTGCCCTGCGCTTTAGGTCATTCCAGCGCTTATAGCAATCATTGGCTGTGCGCCTCACGATTCCAAGGGCACTTACGATGTCCGCAACGGTCTGCCAGTGTGCCTGGCGTTGTGCAGGTGTGGTCTTGGATCCTGCAACAATGACCATCTCGTTGTCATGTCCGGACACATACTCGACAAGTGCATTCAGTTCGTCATCCGTGAAGCTGGGCTTCCTGGACGGGCCGGACTGTGTAGCCGTGTCTGGGTCATCAGCCTGTGCCGGACGAGCACTCTTCCTCTTCCGCTTGGAAGGTGGTGGTGATCCTGAGTGTCCTGCGCCGCTCTGGACACTAGGGGCAGGAGCCCTGGTGGACTCTGTATCAGGAGTGTGGGATTGCACACTCAGCATGGGAGTTGGTGCAGGCATTGGCTCTAGTGTGATGGTGTCAGGGGGAATGTCAGCAGCATGGACTAGGACCGACACTGTCCTGGCTGGGTGTGTGAGGGCTGGGGTGGATGGAGCCGCAGCTGCCCCTGCAGCCACTCCGCCCTGCCTCCTTGGTGCAGCAGATGACCTTGCTGCCCCAGATCCACGTGGCATGATGGCATCAACGTGCACCAGCGCACGTGTCGTAGCCCTGCTGACCTGGAAGTCAGCCATGGAGTCAGCCAGGTCTGGTGCCACAATGGGCTGGTCCAACAAGGGCTGAGCATGGATGGTGTCAGCCACTTCAGCCTCAACGGGAGGGGGGATGATGGGTGCCCTTGACTGGTCCTCCACACATGGGGGGACAGGCTCACCCTGCAAGTTACGACCACGTCCCCTACCGGATCCACCACGGCCACCACTTGTGGCTCTTCCACCTTTGCCACCCTTACGGAATCCTCGCCTCCCAGCCATGGCACTGATATTAATGTGCGTATGGGAGTGGCTGTAGACAATTGTCCTGGGCAATTGGGGGTCAAAGGGGTTGGGTACCAGATGGTAATTGTACCCTAGTGCTCTAGCACGGCTGATTGTAACCCCTGGGGAAAGATGACGGGTCACGCAACGCACAGGAGGCCCAAAAAAGGGAGATGACGTGCACGCAACCCCTCCTAGACCACGTGTGCAGAAAGAAAAACCTGCACTACGCTGTGGCACCCAGTAACACAAGAATGAATGTATGCGTGTCACACGCAGCCTAGAATGACCTCTGAAGGGGTAGGCTACACACGGGGCAAGCACAGAAGTTGGATACGTGCGTGACTCACCGTCTGCCAGGTAAAAGAGCGTGAAGAATGAGCGCGTTTGGCTGGCTAAACCCCTGCCAAAAGAAGATGTGTACGCTGTCTGAGAAGACAGGACAACAGTAGAAGGGGACACTGTTTGAGGGAACAGGCCCAGGTAAACCAGTAAAAGAGAAAAAAGAGAAAAAGCTGTCAGAGGTAACAGGGAATACGAACTGGAAACGCCGTGAAGTAAATCGCGTGTGAAACGACAAGAAGTACAGAATTCACCCACTCGCTCTCCACGAAAAGCACGTACAAGGAAATGGTGTTCTACATGTACCTTATATACAGGCCCACACGTACAGCGTCACCTACGCGGCGTGTACGTTCACCAATCACACGCTTTGTCACTCCTGCGTGTAGATCCATTTTCACCAATCACACGCTTTGTCACTTCTGCGTGTAGATCCATTTTCACCATTCACACGCTTTGTCACTTCTGCGTGTAGATCCATTTTCACCAATCACACGCTTTGTCACTTCTACGTGTACATCCATTTTCACCAATCACACGCTTTGACACTGGGACGTGTCACGCAACAATTTCCTGCACGTGCAGGTGACTATAGGCGCGCATATGCTGTTGACGGGTTTACGCGCTAAGGGCCTTTGCTGACGTGTGGGATTTCACTCCCTATCAGGCTGTCCACGCGTTCACACACGAGAGACCACGCTCCTGGCCAGGAGGCCAAATTACTGCCCCCCAGAGCCCTGAGCACGCTCCCACCTGCCATCTGCTGCTGCCTGACTGCCTGCTGGCCACGTGCCCCACAGTGCTGGTGGGTGGGGGTGTTGGGAGACATGGGTGGGGGCCTGGTGGAGGGTGCCCCTGCACTGGTGGGGGTGGTGGGAGACATGGGTGGGGGCTTGGTGGAGAGTGCCCCTGGTGGCGGGGGGGGTGGGGGTGGTGGGAGACATGGGTGGGGGCCTGGTGGAGGCTGCCCCTGGTGGCGGGAGGGTGGGGGTGGTGGGAGACATGAGTGGGGGCCTGGTGGAGGCTGCCCCTGCACTGCTGGGGGGTGGGGGTGCAGGGGGACATGAGCAGGTGTGCAGGGTAGTCCCCTGTTTTGTAGGCTGCCTGCAGGGGCCGTGGAGGGTGTACAGGGAACACCTGTGAGGACCCACCCAGCCTAATCGCGTGTGATGATTCCCACGCACCCCTGTAATACACGTACCCTGGCCAATCGCGTGTTGAACTTCCCGCGTACCCCTGTAATACACGTACCCTGGCTAATCGCGTGTATAACTTCACGCGTACCCCTGTAATACACGTACCCTGGCCAATCGCGTGTTGAACTTCCCGCGTACCCCTGTAATACACGTACCCTGGCCAATCGCGTGTTAAACTTCCCGCGTACCCCTGTAATACACGTACCCTGGCTAATCGCGTGTATAACTTCCCGCGTACCCCTGTAATACACGTACCCCGGCCAATCGCGTGTTAAACTTCCCGCGTACCCCTGTAATACACGTACCCTGGCTAATCGCGTGTTAAACTTCCCGCGTACCCCTGTAATACACTTACCCTGGCTAATCGCGTGTTAAACTTCCCGCGTACCCCTGTAATACACGTACCCTGGCCAATCGCGTGTTGGACTTCCCGCTTACCCCTGTAATACACGTACCCTGGCTAATCGCGTGTATGACTTCACGCGTACCCCTGATATGCACGTTACCCGCTTTGCGTTCCTTGTTTGGCAGCCCTGTAAACTGGTCCAGGGTTAGCGCAGCCCTTTGCGATGATTTAGCGATTTTGATGGCTTTTCCTTGCGCGAGGGCGTTCTTGGGGGCGTTACTGGCGCTGCTGCAGGGTCGCTGCGATACTCTGCGCCACGGCTGGTTTGGGAGCATGAAATCCATGAATACGCTGTGCGCGGAAATCGGTTTTAGCGCACGTGCCTGGCGCAGTCAATCGCACGCGGACACTCTGCGCCAGCCGCTTGCGACACTTTTCAGCGAAATTCTATGAATTACCCTGTATGTGTTTTGCAGTAAAGCAATATTTGCCTCAGTGCTAATTGCACTTGAAATGGTGCCAATGTTTCTATGGCACGGCCCAACTGTGTTATTTACACAAAACACAAAGGGTGTCAGAAAGGCAAGGAAAACAATTAAATCCTGGTAGTTCTCTGGTCACTGTGAATACATTTGAACATTTTACATAATAAATGAGAGCGTAAGTATGAATCAGGACATAGATTTAAGTGAAGATGAAATATACGTGCTACTGGAAAGACAAAGTTGTGTGGCAACATTATTTTTTTCATTTTATTTTAATTTAATACGATTAGTTCATACACACTTTTCACATATAAGTGTACACATATACACTACACGTTTTTACAAACATACATAGAATTAACAGTTCCAATTTATATATCTTCACATACTATTAAAATTCCTAAATTCCATGATTTCTTTCATCATTCTTTTACCTAAATAAAACACATTAATACATTACCATCATGGAGTTTCACCCAGAATCAAATTCACTTTGCCATTATGTTTACTAATTCATTCGTTTTTTTACCTTCTTCCATACATTGTAAAGTGCTATGTGTGTTGATTTATTTTCAGTGTTTAAATAATAGCACCAAAAGGCCTCGCTTTTTATCCCTTCGTAATTGTGCACCAAACTGCCCAGAATATTCATATACAAAGGTTCACAGCATTCAGTTAATACACGTAGGGCATTTTCCTCTATCCCTTTCACCTTAAATATAAGGACATTCTGTCATCTTCATTCCGAGTTCCAGGCCTAAATTCGACAACACTTGAAATGTGTTTATTCTTATTAACAAAATAAACCACTGCAATGCTGGAGCCCGGCACAATATCAGGTAACAATGAGGAGCACTGTATTTATGGGCTAACTTTACCACTTCTGAGTAACATTTTGATTTCATCAAATGTGTAAAATCAGCAGCCCAGCCCCATTTTTCTAATTTGGTCACAAATGTATGTTGATGTGTTTGATAATCCAGGTTCCAATCTGGTTTCCAATCCGCCTTGTTGAAGGTTAGATTTACCAGCTGTGCAGATGTGTTAGCTGTACTTGCAGCAGCTCCCTCTCCCATGAGATTCAACAATGGGCATATATACCTATTTTGTGATTTAAATATAGTAAACACATTCTTTCTAGTGGCATGGATGGAAGTGAGTTGAGTCCCAATTCCAGTTCTACTTGGACACTGGGACCCAATCCTAATACTCACCTCAGGAACATCTCCTCCAGTACCTTCAGCCATGTATGTTCTTTCATACACAGCGTATCCAAACCATATGATATAGTTGAACAAAAACATTGCTTATACAGCATTAACATTCCAATCATATCATATCCTGCGGATTCATTCACGAATCTTGTAATCATGGCTTTGAGGACTACCGCCTCTTTCTCTTCTCCACGATGATCCCCTGATAATATCCTTTGGTCGTCAGCTCAATGCCCAAGTATTTAAAATTGGCCACCTTTTTGATAACATTTCCCGATATGATCACCTTGGGGATGGTCATTACTCTGTTTGAGAAGTGCACCACTTTGGTTTCTTCATAATTAATTTTTCAAGGCATTTTTCTCCGCATACGTATGTTAGCCCGTTAGGGACCTCTTAATGCCCGAAAAGATGCAGTCACAAAGCACCAGGTCATCTGCATATGATATGCACAACACACTTTCTCTAGGTAGTTTAGGCAGACAATTGTGCTCTACTTCTAGTTCTGCCAGAAGGTCTAAAATATATATATTGAATATCAAGGGTGCCAGCACGCAACCCTGTTTTACTCCCCTATTTGTAGTTATGGGAGAAGTGATGGCATCCCTGCTATCCAATGTAACCTTAACCATGATGTTCTCATTAAATCCTTGCACAGCACACAGATTTTTGTCAGAACAACCAAGTTCACAATGCCTATCCAATGTCAAAGGCGGCTTTAAAGTCTATGACAGCGGCATATAGCTATGGTTTGCCCTTAGGCTTATGTTCCAATATCAGGGAGTCCACAAGGAGAAGGCAATGAGATGTTCCCGAACCAGGTCAAAAACCCATTTGAAACGTATTTAATATTTTGTTGGAGTTCACCCAATTTGTCAATTCTCCAAGAAACAAGGATTCAAAGATTTTTCCAGTGACATCCAGCATTTCAAGCAATCTAAAATGTTCTGGGTCACTTTGATTACCTTTCTTGTAAATAGGGACAAGCAGGGACTTTTTCCAGGAAACAGGTATTTTACCCTTTGCACAAACTTTTGAAAATAGCACAAACAGTATCTCTGCCCAAAATTCTGCATCCTTTTTTAAGACCATATGAGCAAGGCCATTTGATCTCAGCGCTCCTGAGTCATTACGTTTCTGGAACTGCTTGAAGAGTGTGTCTCCATCCAAGTTGATAGTGATGCTGTTCTTTTTGGGAACACCCTTATGAGAAGCACTGTGAGGAAGACAAAAGGTACTTCCAGTGTAATTAACCCATTTGCTTGCCCCAATGGTATTTATGACCTGTATTGCTTTGGCTGTTTTTGTGCTATGTAAAGTATCTATAGCTAACGTGACTGATAGTAAATATTGCCATTGTGCATATTTGTGCGATCTGTGCAATCATTTAACCCACATATTATACTTAATTTTAATGGCCCTCACTTCTTTATATTTACTCTCATGACCCAGAGTTATACCCTAAATTCTCCTCACAGCCCTTCTCATTTCTCATCTTGAGTTCCTGATTTCACCACCATAATGATATTAATAATTATAGCCTGACCTGTGTACATACTAACCCTTTTAATTATAGACTGACCTGTGTACATACTAACCCTTTTGCAAGGCAAGGTATATTGTCAGGTTTTTCAACCATCGCTTAATTTCATCTGTAGACATAGCCTGCAGTTGAATCAAAGATCTCTATTTATTTAATTATATGTACCTTGCAGCATTGTCTATGTTCTTCTGAGCCCTTTCGATCTTATTAACGATTGGATTTACTTCCAAGTCATCTATTTGCCTCAGGTAATCCCTGATCTCAGAATCTCCTATCCTTAAAATTAAGGCAAGCATGGTTACCAAATACTGTGTCAATGACTCTGGGTTCTCTAATGGTCACATTGGATGAAATGCTTGTAAAACAATAATAAAGAGTAGGTGTCTTATGGCCACTTTTCCACGTTTTTTTTTTTTTTTTACTGGACAATCGCCCCTGACACACCTGTTCATCATTACACAGCCTCAATCCAACCAGAAATCACACCATTGCATGCCTTTCTTGTTTACTACCTTCTTCTCCATAAAAGAAGCACTGCTAACATAATCTGTCACCAAACATTCATCCTGACATCTGCATCTTGCATTCATGTTTTCACCAATAACAATATGATCAATGGGCCCGACAACACATTAATTACTATAAGAGATTTTGTCTTATTGGGGTAAATTTGGGTTTTGGCGGTATTTTTCTTACCGTAAAGTTTTGGTGGTAAATTGGCGGTAAACTGGCCTTACATTTAGGGTAGATTTGGTATTACTCTATTTTGGTGATTATATATTGTTAGTTTGTATTGGTGGTAATTTTAGTGGTACCTTATTTTGCGGTATTTTCAGAATTACATTATTTTTGTGCTATAGTAATGAGCATGGTTTTTCTTTTATACTACAACCCCATCATAAAACAAACCTTTCCTTTCTGTTAGAATGTATTTCAGTCACCTGTAGAGAGCCCCCAGACTTATGAGAACCCAATGAGTTTATTCAGAACACCACCTAAGGATTGTAGCTGGTATTACTGGCTTATGTACATCCAGTAATCTATGTGTCTAATCTGACACTCCTTCCTTTCAGCATGCAAGGAAGGAATCACTAACTACACTTACACACACCTTCCTACCTTGCAGATATTTACTCACTTCCCCTTGTTTGCTATTTTAGCTATAATTGTAAATTGGTAAATGCCTTACCACTCTGGTATAAACATCAAACCCCTGTGATTCCCTTATATAGAAATGATTCACAGATGCATGAATGACACCCAAGTCTTAGCCTTTGTTTTGGTACACTCTGTATTAAATGACCATTATAAATAGCAATACATCTTACCACATGATTTTTACAGCATCACCTGCAAAATATAAAAGAGAACAGAAACAAAACGGGCATATTGCAAAAACGGATTTAGTTTGAAGCACTTTTAACATAGAGAGAAATAAACATACCGTATTTCCCTTTTTCCTAAACTCCCTGCACTACCAAACAAATGGTATCAACTCACATTTGTTCAGCTTTCCTCACTTGGCACTCATTTACCAAGGTCAGCGAAATCTGAAGTCCCCGTACAACCTCGCTGTTTTTGCAGACCCAGTGCCAAACTCCTTCGTATGTGTGGGGAGCTGCCAGCTGATTAGGTTCGTAGACAGCGCTCAACCCACTTTGAGTTCATCAGATGTGGCACTGTCCGTCTCTTTGTCCCAGCACGAACTGCCTGCCTTCCTCCTGTTCATTCCTTAAGAAAACTCTAAGTCAGTCCTCTGTTGACGTGGCTTATCCACCTACAATCCTTACCAATCAGAACAACAAGAATGTGCCCTGCACCAGCCTTCATTTTTCAAGACAATGAAGATTTCTTTTGCAAAGCAACTGTTTCTGTTTTCATATCCTGCTGGTGCATATTTCTGCTCTCCACAAGAGAAAAACACGCTCACATAAACTGATTGTGCATCCCTTCATGGAAATATGATTTTCAAACTCTGCACGCAAAACATAGAATGCATTTCATTGTGCCTCAAAACCTGCATTATAATGTTATGGATTGCAATTAGTATATTACTAATTTAGTAAGTACAACATTAATCTGTTATGTAATGCAGTTTGCACACATGAAAATATCCAATTTATAAAACGGTGCACCTCTTTATTTTGAAATGGCAGCATACTGTGCTAAAACGTTTTTTTTTTTTATTATGTGTTCTGACAACTTTGCCTGCTGGCTGTTACTGAAATACTGCCTGCAGTTTCAAAAACTAGGCCTGGCTGTATTTCCATGCTGCATGTTGCATGGCAATAAAACCCCATATATATCCTTACATTACCAAGTATGTCAGTTACATTTTACATTAATTTAAGAGTACACCTGTTCCCTGGGGGGTCATACACATTCACTATAACCCATGTCAGGTTACTACTAGGAAAGCTGACTTTCAGCCCAAAACGTACAGGCATTCATTATCGGTATCAATTCTAGTAGCTTTCATACAGCACATGGCACCTATCATCAGGCCCTGGTAAGGGTGTCCTGTCGGGCCTTTTTTGCCCAATATTGGAAAAAAAGGAAACATTCCTGTAGTTTGCGGTAAACCTTTTAGTGAACCCTCCACACTTAACAAGTGTTAGAAACCATGGGTATTACATGCACAGATAGTCAATTTACAATTCAGTCCTGTATTTTTTTATTACGGTAGAGCCTATCAACCATTTTAGAATATCCACAACATTCTCATCATTAACCCTGACCCTCTTTTATTTGCTGGTAACACACAAGCTGTTTTCACCAAATCCCCAAAAATTGCCCTTTCGAACGGCCAATTTGTGTCAGAGGTTCTCCAATTAGGACTAGTTAATACCCCAAATCTAGGAACCTGCTATGTTGTCCTCGGTTCATGTCGGCCACTTCACTTATGCCACAATTCACTCTACTCATTTGGAAGTTATTATTAATGACTGGCTCAATGTATTCAAAGTCTTTGGAATCCAGAATTCACAGGGATATATTATTCACAGTATTCACATAAAGTCAGTTCTGTTAATATGGCTGTGTCTCTTTGTAACTCCCTGGGCCATATTTTCTATGGAGATAACCAGTTGGTCTGTCTTTGCTTCCTCTTTATTTACGATGGTGGACTTAACCTTTTCATTACCAAGCTCTCACTGGTAGTTGCTCTCTGTTTGACCTAGTCTTGCACTCCAGATTCTTACCACATTTTTCAAAGAACTTCCTTTAGTGTATAGGTCATGTTGTTCATCATTGTTCGATGCAGAATCAACCGGGGATACTTTATTTGTGTTTTCATTTATTAACCAGCTTATAAACACACACACCTGTCTACCTCTGTTTTTTTTTTCTTTTTCCTTGTATTTTTGCTAGGCTTCTTGATGTGAGCACTTACTTCTTGAACTTATTTTGAGGTCTAAATAGGTTTCCTCAATTTTACTTCTGGGGCCTTTTTAACCTGTCTTGTTTTATTATTTTGCCACTTAATTTGTGATCTTTGCTTTCTGATTAAAAATAATGACTAGGTGCCATTCATGTCCTTGTCATAAACACTGACATTTATTTCTTCTCCTACCTGGTTGATTTCAGGGGACTTGGGTGCCTGCCCTGGTTGTTTCAGCCCTCTGTTGACGTGGCTTATCCACCTACAATGCTTACCAATCAGAACAACAAGAATGTGCCCTGCACCAGCCTTCATTTTTCAAGACAATGAAGATTTCATTTGCAAAGCAACTGTTTCTGGTTTCATATCCTGCTGGTGCATATTTCTGCTCTTCACAAGAGAAAAAAAAACGCTCACATAAACTGAGTGTGCGTCCCTTCATGGAAATATGTGCACGTAAAACATAGAATGCATTTCATTGTGTCCAAAAACTGCATTATAATGTTATGGATTGCAATTAGTATATTAGTAATGTAGTTAGTACAAGATTAATCAGTTATGTAATGCAGTTTGCACACATGAAAACATCCAATGTATAAAACTGTGCACCTCTTTATTTAGAAATGGCAGCACACTGTTTTTTATGTGTTCTGACAACTTTGTCTGCTGGCTGTTACTGAAATAATGCCTGCAGTTTCAAAAACTAGGCCTGGATGCATTTCCATGCTGCATGTTGCATGGCAATAAAACCCCATATATATCGTTGCATATACCCTCCTTAAGGTTTCTGACAATTCTGGCCAACAAACCCATAATTGGAGGAAACCTTTTAAAATGTATATCTCTCTTTTTCCATTGTTATTATATGAATTATGATTGAAATAATAGCATCTTAATAAAAGGAACATTTAAACATTTCATAACAAACCACTGCTTAATCATAACAAATGTAAAACAGATCCCAACTGGGCCCATTAGTTCTCATACACATGTGCATGGGCATGTATAACGAAATATTGTACACGTATGTTTCCAACCAAAGTGTCCACGTTTGTTTGAATGTCTTTTCAATCATAGTCTTTATATATGTGTGAAATCAACATTTCATATATGACAACAAAATAATAAAATAAAATAAACAGATAAAATAAATGACCAACATAACTAACAAAAACAAATAAATAAAATAACAAACATGTGAATCTCCATTACTCCCATTTTCAGTCACATAGGATAATACTATTCTTCATCAGGAACGCTGCAGAATTAAGTTCAACTCAGTACTGCTCCCTTGATGACATTCACCATCTTTATTGACCGCACCTCTGAGATGTCCTGATCACCAAACTTCCATTATATCATCCTTTCGGTGGAATTCTGTCATCCTGATGCTATTGGGTGTTTTTCCACAGAAATTATTTCTTTTGGCATCACAGTCTCTTTGTCTTCACCTCCATACTTTGGTCTGGAGGCTTTATTTGTGCTTCCTCCCGTGGACTCCAGGCACTCCAGGATCCATCATCTCTTGCGTCCTCTGATCCTACAACCTCTGACCTTTACCAATATGCCAGTTAGTTGTCTAAATCAAATAGAAAAGGAACAGATTAAGTACATAGAACAATACCAATTTTACCCTTTCTACTACCTTGCCAAAAACAAAAATGCGTCCCAAAACATTATGATCTTTTACTTCCAAATGCCTGCAACTAAGCACATGTTAGAGAAAAAACAATAAAATTTACATTTCACATTATTATACATCACAACAATTTTCAGGCATATTGTACCATAGTAAGTTAACCTCATTCAGCACCTTCCATCAATGTATATTACCACATTTTTTCCAAATGGGGTACTTTCATTTGCATTTATCTCCACACTAAACAATATATCCGTTTTTTTAATGTTGTGAAACATTATGAAATAGTTAACTGCATCTTTCTTTTCCATGTAATCAATGCACTTAACCTGTCTATACCTGCTCAAGCCTCCTGACTTTGTGTTTCGGGAGAGAGGGCTTAATTTGGTTCACATGAACAAATTGTTCTGTCACCATTTCACACTCTATCTTTAATATTGTATAGACTACCGGGGACACTTTATCCACTATTTCAAATGGACCTTGCCATGCCGCAAGACATTTTGAGATTTTATGTTTACCTTTCCTGAAATAAACTTAAATACCCAATAACCTATTGTATACTCTTTCACAGATGTTTTTTTTATCATAGTATGACTTTGCACTATCATCATCTCTTTCCAAATTTCGCTGCAAAAATGCAAATGCATGTTGTAAATGCTTTCTCAGTTCTTCTACATATTTGGGAACTGTAGATTCACTCACAAGTGTCTGCTCATGTGTCCTGTATAATAAATGCTGTGGCAGTACCATTTTCCTTCCTGTCAACATCTCATGAGGACTAATACTTGTCGCTTTAGCAGGAGTCAATCTAATGGCCATCACTACTAAAGGTAAACGTAAATCCCAACTAGAACCTGCCCCGGCTACAAACTTCTTTAATATCTCCACAACAGATCTGTTGCAACGTTCAACATTTCCAGAAAAGGCGGGCCGATATGCAATATGTAGTTTCCTTTTTACCCCCAATATCTGGCACACCTTGCTCATTAAGGTGCTGGTGAAATTACTCCCTCTATCTGACTCTATTCTTTGTGGTAACCCAAATCTTGAAAATATGTGATTTACCAGCCATGTAACTGCTGTTTGCCCACTACAATCCGGTGCAGGAATACTTTCTACCCATTTCAACATTAAACATGCCACTGTCAAAAGGAAACGGTTTCGCCTACTTGATCTTTTTACAGGCCTTACATAGTCATTTCCTATCCCTGACACCAACTGTGTATTGCTATCATTTTAAATGTGAAAAGCACATTCATCAACATATATAATTGGCAATTCCTTGCATGTATTTTCATCAAAAGCTTTGTGTGGTGATTGTTCAAACTCCTGCTAACTGGACTCCACCTCTACTTTATCTGATTCACATTCAGCTGCACAATCATGTAGATCTGCCAACCCTTGAGCAATTTGGCTCTTTTTATTTTGGCCATATCTTATTTCCACAGGAAAGCCCTGCAATACCCATGTCCATGAAGTAATTCTGGACTGTGCTAGATTGCCTGATCTAATCCTTTTACTCTGTAAAAACTGCAATGGTTGATGGTTTGTCTCAAGGATTACCTTCTCCCCTTGGACAATGGGACGAAAATGTTGCAATGCCACACATTGGTCAGAAGAGCCTTTTCACATCCACTGAATTTAATTTCAACCTGAGAAAATCCCTTACTTGCATAAGCAATAGTTTTATGGTTCAAATCATGTTTTTGAGATAACACTGCTGACATGCAATGCTCAGTGGATCCTATTTATATAAAGAAATCACTGTTCTTTATGGGATACACCAAGCATGGTGCCTTTATGGGGTATTCTTTCAATTTAGCAACTGCCTCAGATTGCTCCTTTTCTCATTTCCAGGGCGTATTCAGCTTCAATAATTTAGTCAATGGTTGAGTGATATCAGCATAATTTTCAATACATTTCCTGTTATATCCCGTCATTCCTAAAACACTTTTTAAACCTTTCATGTTTCTAGGATATTTTAATTTCTGTATGGTCTCCACCTTTTTCTTTTGTGGATTTAACCCAAGTTCAGTTACTTCATGGCCTAGGAAATTCACCTTTTTCTTGCACCACTGGGATTTCTGTAAAGATATTTGGCACCCGCCTTTTACAATTGGTTAATTACATGTCTAATTTCATCAAAATGACGTTTTAAGTTTTCATTTTTTATCAGGACATCATCTATATAGACTCTGTCCCTTTTTCTGCTGCACCTGGCATATCTTTTCTCAAAAATATGCCATATTTGCTCCCACTATTAACATACCCAATTGGTGTTCTGGACCAAGCGTATTGCATTTTATCAAATGAAAATGCAAATAAATTCTGAATGTCCTCTGCCAATGGCACACACCAGTACCCAGATGTAAGATCTAATACTGAAAATACCTTTGATCCATGCACTTGAGCAAGGCCTTAATCAATGAATGGCAGCGGCCATCTAGACACTGGCACTCTTTTATTTAATTCCTGCAGATCTGCACACAGACGCCATTGACCATTTGGCTTTAATACACCCAAAATAGGAGTGTTGGAGGTACTATGAATGGGTCTGATAATTCCCCTAGACTCCAAGCTTTTAATTATCTCTGCCAATGACTCTTAACATGCCAGTGGCAATCGATAGTGGTGCACAAATTCTGGATTTCTATCACACCCCTCTGGTAATGTGGCAACATGTAAATCACTTAGGCCGCAATCATATGCATCGTTGGCAAAAATGTCCTTAAACTTACATTCCATAAATATTTTTCTCAATTCATTCTTATCCTCCACGCTATAACAGGCATCTGCTAACATAATCTGCTCCTCTTCCATTTTTGAAAATTCCGGGAAATCCTCCAATGGAGGAACAAACCTCTGTGCTTTCTTCCAACTGTGTGGCTGTATCGCTCTGCAAAGCTGCCACTTTTAAATATTTTGACATATCAGCCTCCATTTCAATGTGCTGATTTCCTGTTTCATTTTCATTTAAGTCAAATACTATACAATTCTTCTGGTGACAACACACTGTCTCATTGGAATCATAAGGGTACACAGATTGAATCTTGAACATCCCTTTGAGTTGAGAATCCAGGTACTCTGGCAACACACATATCTCTCAGGGATATTTCCAATCACCATATTATTGAAATCTGCAGTATAATGTGATTTTTGTATGGCCATTCCTAGTAAGGAATTCTCTTCTAAATGAAAATCTTGACACCCTTTATTATATACCATAATTTTGACTGACCCCTCCCCAACATCTATCAATGGGTATATTCATAATCCAGCCCTTGCTGTTTCATGGATTCATTCAAGCACACAAATGCATCAGAATCCTTCATTTGCTGTCCATTTTTGCACTTTAGTGTTATAGAAACCTGCTTGGTGAATGCACGAATAGTAATATCCTTCTTTACCTGTAGTTCAATTGCATATGGCACCAATTGTGCACAATAATAGGCCTTTCTCTTGTCTTCAAATTCGGATGTAGGCCCGCCTAGCCGGGACTATATTTTTTGGTTACGGAAATCTAACACCATGCACATCCAGTGCATGATATCATTGCCCAAATAAAAATAATGTTGTGTTCCACTCACTATCCACACATTGTGATAGACGGTTTTTTGTCCAACATTAATCTTTAGCATGCACCTTCCTGAAATTTGATTTTCAAAATCTGGATTGTCAGAACCAGAGATGTATTGGTTTTTAATTCTAAATCTCGGGATCTCCTCCCTTTCCATTATTCTCTGCAGTAGTTTCTCATTAATAAAACTCCTTTCCTGTTCAAGCACTAAAGTGGCTTTTATCATTTTCGAATGGCCATTTATATCAATATGAATCCATGGCTGCTCATCTTTCATATGTAGTTCAGCAATAGTGGTGATGTGTTTTTCTGTGTCTGCTTTAGGGATGGTGTTCTGTTTGCACTTCTTCTCTTTTAAATAGAAGCACAATCTGTGTTCATCTATCTCAGTTTGCCATTTCTTCCTAGGATCCAAATAAATCTGCACAGATTGTTTTTCTTTTTCACTTTGCATTTTGTCCTGACACATCACAATAACGGTGACACTAGGTACACAGCTATTCTGGAGGTACAACTCCAATGCATCATTCTATTTGGCAACAGTATGGCATTCATTTGTGACTTTATTTTCTTAGACCTTAATGGTTTTTTGGTTAAAGACCACAGAACACCATTCACCCCATCAATGAGAGGAGACAATATTTTCAGGCAATCTGTTCCCATCAAGAAAGGAATTTCACAAATAGATGTGATCAATACTTCCTGTTTCATTCTCTGATTTCCTAACTTTATGTCAACTTCAGTGACATCCTCGATAGGCACCTCCTCACCATTAAAGTTATGTACTGGGCCTTCACTCTGTCTCACTTTTATCTGATTCTGTGGAGATCTCCCTTCATTGATACTTTTTACACATTCTTTGGACATAATTGTGGCCTGTGCGCCTGTATCAATCATTGCAAATGTATTGCACTTCGCTTCCACAGTAATAGGAGCATAGTATCTGTCTTCAGTTTCCTCTAATACACACAAACAGTGTGAATTCTTACTGATTTCAGGATTCACTTTTCTCAAACCCTTCTCACTCTTGGCTAAGCACATCAGTAAATGAAAGAACATCTTTCCCTCCTTTCTGTCCATTTCCATTTGAGAAACCTTACTAATCTCCCCATGTTCAGTGGTCATTTGGAGTGTGGCCACTGTTTGCCCTTCCATCCGGGGATCATCAGAGTTCACACTGCAATTCTCCATCTGAATATGCGTATAAACATCACCTGATAAATTGTCATTTTCTAATTCTGGGCATTTATAGGTATTTGGTATGATACCAGTCTTTTTAATTTCTTCAAAAATCGGTGGCTCAAAGAACTCTTCAGGTGACTGATCTGTACCCACCTTTTAAGTACTTATTCTTCCTGCCTGTATTTTATTAGCATCCTGATTGTCTAGGGAGGTGTTCTAACATTCACATCTACTCCCTCATCAATTATTTTATCCGTGCATGAGTTGTCTTTCTTAAATCTGTCTCTTTGTTCCTTTGGAATTTCATGTTCTTCTAGTTTTCCTTTTTTATTTGTACACATTTCCAATGTTTGTTCAACGCCAGGTTAAACCAAACCTCTTTTTTAGATGTGTTTGCAATTTCTGCCTCATGTTCATTTGCAGGTATTTTCGTTTTTAAACTATTAAACAGCTCACGGTCATTATGCAAAACAGGATCAGGGGAATCTGTCTTTTTATCATTGCATGTGTCATGAATATTTAGTAATTTATCATCAGAAGCCACCAGGTCAATTCTATGGAATCTATCAATTTCTAGAATCTTCTCTGTGCGGCCCATGCCAATATTGGTTGTTCTCCCCCTAGTTAAATCTATTGTGGTATCTCTCAGGAGAGTGATTCCTATTTGAATTGTTTCTGAACTCTTGATTAATGTGGGGCGGGTAGCGGGGTGTACTTATTCTTTGGTTGTAATCCCCTGGTGGCTGTGATTGATTGTATTGACGCGGAGCATAGTTCATATTCTGTCTCGTATCCTGTCTCTCATTTTGTGAGTACTGTCCCCAATGCTGATTCCCATTTTCAGTAAATTGATCCACATACCATGGTCTGTCCTGGTTACCACATATCATGGTGTTGGGGTCAAATCTGCTCTGCGTCCCCAATGTCTGATAGGGACTATTACTTCTTTGGTCTTGATTTTGTCTCTGATTATTGTTCATACCTGACATGTCGGATCGATATCCTGCCCGGGGCCTGTCTCCTAAGTACCTATGGCTAATGTAGCTCTCTTTATTACTAGGATCATGTGACTGAAACATTGGTGCCGAGGGTGGCAACCTCTGTGGAGTACCCCTCTATTCGGGTGTCATATTATTTTTGCCTGGACTTTGAGTGGACTCAAGTGACATTTTAGCCGACCTGATCTCCATTACTGTTGCAGAGGATTCTTTAGATTTTGATCTTATTTCTTTCATTTTATCGGCCTCTCTACCCTGAAAGTAGAGCACTTCACACAGGTTTGTACTTTGGTGCACAATCCATTCAAGGGACTTCTCACGATAAAATTTGCAGACTAACTGTGATATAATGGGCCTCATTAAGAGTTCGGAGGTAAGTAACGTCCCTTACCGGCATGGCGCAAATAGCGTGTCCGTGCTGGCACCAGCCCGCTAATAGAGGGCTATTACGACTTCGCGGGCAAGAGCTTTGACCCATGCCGGTAATGACCCCACCGCCATGTCGTAAAAGGGCGAAAAATCCCCCTTACCGGCATAGCACGAGGCGCAAATAGCTCCACCGTCATCCAAGCCATCGACATTAGCGGTGTCTGCTATTAGCGGTCACTGCTATTAGCGGTGACCGCTAATAAGCGGAACCGGAAGTAGCGTCATCGCACAGGAAAGGGAAAGAGCATGGTGGCCATCTTTAAAAATACAATGCATTGCCATCCTCCACAACTAGGAGCCATCTGACCACCACACCTCTACCACACCTCCACCACTACCTGCTGCATCCTACCATGCCCAAAGCACTCAAAAAAAGCGCAGAGCGCCTGCACAAGGAGCGCTTCTCCCATGAGGAGTTAACCATGCTGGCGGAGTCGCTGCAAGAACATGCGGATGTCGTCTTCTCCTCTGACATGTCCCGCCCTGCAGTGCAGCGCAAGAAGCAGATATGGGCAGAGGTTGCGCAGAAAGTAACTGGCGTTGGCACCACACCCCACACTCCAAAAGATGTCTGGAAGTGCTGGGCCGATCTGTGTTTACGCGTGCTGAGCATCCTCTCTGCCAACCGCAAGCTGGGGATGGCGACAGGCGGATGTGTGGACTCCCCCATCAAGTTGCAACCCTGGGAGGAGATCTGCGCAACCACCATAGGGATGGAGGCAATTGAGGGAGTGGGGGACATGGAGCGAGGAGCCCCGTCATCGGCTGATGCAGGTAGGTGTCCCAAATGAAACAATGCAAATACCAACACAATGATGTCCACCTGAACTGACAGTGCAATGATGTAGAGCAGGGTCCACCAGATACATATATACAAGACTGCCTACAGGCAGTGCACAGCACCATCTTGTCCACATGCATGATGCACCCCATATATGTCTCAACCCAGATGCTTCCATGCATCACCCACCCAAAAGACAAGCAACCCGTATGTCACTACCCCAATGTCAATCAGCTGCTATTCCATATGAATGCAGCCACCCCAATACATGCCGATGCCTATAGACCCATCACTAACCCTCTCCCTCTATTGGTCTCCAACACACACACATTCAGACAGCGATGACCAGGACACTAGGGAGGAGGATGCAACACCACAAAAGAAGGCCAGGGGCATGGAGGGAGAACACCGCCCCTCGACATCAAGGGGAAGAGACCAAACAACACTACTGCGGAAGGGCAAGAAACCCCCAGAGCCCACAGCACTAATGTGCACTACGGCCCCCACCACAGCACCCACAACAGCCACCAGCACACAGAAGCCAGTGGCAGAAGGCACTGCATCGGCTGCCAGCAGCACAGTGGGGGAGACAGTTGCCACAGCAGCCGTGTCGGATGATGAGGCAGATGTTCTGCCGCATGGCGCAACCACTGCCACAGGCCCCCTGCAATCACAACTCTCCCCATGCAGCTTGCACAACAGCAGCATGCATGGGCTGTCTCCTAGGGATTCATGGCCCGGCAGTTTCACCCCCATGCCAAGTGTGCATGAGGAACATACCATGTTGGACACCCCTCACACATCCACCACTGTCCCGACCAGCCAAGGATCAGGGCAATTCAGAAGCGGCAGGAGGAGCTGACAGGGCTGTTGACACAGCACATAACGGAATGTGGCCGGGCAAGGGATGACATTAAGGAATGTGCTGCATCCCTCAAAAGGACATTTGCGGAGAATTGGCAGCAGTGTGGCAGGTCCTCTCCCATATGGTGGCAGCAATGGAGGCCATGCGTCCGGCACAGGTTGCAAAACAACCTGGGACATCTTCCAATGCAAGCTCAACTAAGTCCAGCCCCGTGCGTAGGTCTGGCCGGAACCTGCGCAGATCGGACAGGGGTGCACCTGGTGCTGGAAGAGGGGGAGTGCTGTAAGTTCAGCCAGGCATACTGGTCCAATGTGGATTTATGGTGCACGCCAGTGCACACCATGTATGGGGGAGTTGAGGGGGGAGAGGGTGTGTGGGGAAGTTGAGAGGGTAGGGGGGAGAGGGTGTGTGGGGAAGTTGAGGGGGGAGGGGGAGGGGAGAGAGGGTGTGTGGGGAAGTTGAGGGGAGGCTGAGGGGGGAGAAGGTGTGTGGGGATGTTGAGGGGGGAGGCAGAGGGGGGAGTGGGTGTGTTGGGTGGAGGGCTTGTGCACTTGTTAGTTACATATTCTGAATACACTTATGCAATCTGATTTCACATGTGAGGACATTGCTTATTGTGTACGTGTGCTTTATTGGTGCACAGTCTACAGTGTCCATGCCCCTGACACACCCAGCGCCCTGAGTTCCACCTCCATGTCACACTCCACATCCATGTGTGCTAGAAACATTGGTCAATCAGAGTCTGACACATGGCACATCCCGTGCATCGCTGCCTCCCTGAAGTGCAGGTCCATCTCCACCCTCCTCATCGTCAGGTGGTTGCAGTTCAGCGTCACGGGGCAGGGGCACATTCCGTCTGATGCACATATTGTGTAGCATGACACATGCCATGACGATCTTGCCCACCTTGTCATGGCCGTACAGGAGTGCACCACCAGACCTGCTGAGGCAGCAAAACCGTGCCTTCAAGAGGCCAAAGGTCTGCTCAATCACCACACGGGTACGTGTATGTATGCGCACAATTGTAGTCCTCCTTGTGCCTGTAATGCGGGTTAGCCTGCATCACCTGCATGTGGGCAACAATGATTATGTGTAAGTCCTCACATCACGTGGGACCTGTATCAATGACACCATAGCAAGCATTCAATTCCTGTATGCACCCACAGATCCATGCATGAATAGAGACACATGAAGTGAGTGTTATGTGTGTATTCCACTTATAGACAGGTGTGCGTGCCATCATAAGTAAGGCGCAGGGGGTGCCAATTCCTTGTGGTTGCTCATGAACTGTGGTAGTTCACAATGGTTGTTCCCATGATCTGGGTGATGTGCAGTGATATGTATGCTACCATCCTGTCAACGTTAATGGCAGCGTCATGATGATCTCACTTTGCACGACAAATGGTGACATGCTGTTTTGGTGGACCTATGTGTTGGTGTAGGGGTACGTTCTTGTATCTTGCCCTCATGTGGCTCCTTTGTATGCAGAAATGGAGGCCTGTACTTTTAGATGATGGTATTTTGCGCTGTGCATTGGCCATCCTCATTGCTTGTTGCTGCATTGTGCTGTGTGGTCTACATTCTGATTATGTGCAGTGCACATGATGATGGCTATGTAATGGTTGTTGCACTGCATCATGTTCATGGTAGGTCAGCTTACGTCTTGTATTTTGTGGTCAGGTGTTGGGTCAAGTCTGGCCTGCTTTGGGGTATGAGCATGGTACTTCCTCTCAGGCACTCTCAGCCAGGTTAAGTATGCATCTCTCCCCCCATCTCAGCCAGGTGAAGTATGCATCTCTCCCCCCATCTCAGCCAGGTGAAGTATGCACCTCTCCCCCAATCACCTACCCACATTGCATTTCCATGAGTCTGACATGCAACTCACCAAGAAGCCAGGATCTCTGCCCTGCATGTCGCTCCATGTAGCGTGGTATCGTGGATTTCCGCATGACCATTGAATCATGGGTTGATCCGGGGAATCGGGCACAACAATGTGTGATGATCTTGTTTGAGTCACATAATAATAATAATAATAATAATAATAATAATAATAAGGCATTTATATAGCGCTACGAACCCTCAGGTATCTGAGCGCTGCTTATTATTACCCACGGTGTGTGGTGCTCATTTATTAACCTCGGAAGGATGAAAGGCTGAGTTTGGCCCTGCTGGGATTCAAACCTGCGTTAGCAGGCTCTGTACGGTGGTCAAAGCGAGCGCTCTACTCGCTGTGCCACTTGACTGGCATTTGGAGTGGTATAACTTCCGGTTGCGGTACACTACCTCCATGGCCACCACCAATTCAACATGGGTGCAGTCAATGGCACCAGTGCAACCAGGGATGCCGGCCAGTGAATGGAAACCAACTTTGGTGTTGGAGAACTCCTGGGCTGTCCGTGGTAGGAGAATCTGGTCGCCTGTGTGCTTCAGGAGGGCCTCAAGCACTTGGTTCAGCGTACGTGAGAATGCCATGCATGTGCCCCACTGTGTGCTGGTAGGTGCCTGTGGCCAGGAAGTGGAGCACTGACACTACCTTCAGTAGAGGTGGGATGGCGGTGCGTATTTCAATCAGGCTGACAATGTCGTCATGTATCATGTCCACAATGGTGGTCATGGTGTCCCTGTCCAGATGGTACAGGGTGTGGATCTGCTCAGGGGTTAGGTTGAATGGCTCTGATGCGAGGGATTGGGGGCTGCCTGCGTGGTACCACTGGCTGCACTGGTGGGGCATGATGGGCCTGCCTCACCCTCCTTCTCCTCCTGCGTCTCCTCTGTGCTGCCTGCTGTTGTTGTTGTTGTTGTTGTTGCTGGAGTTCCACTGCAATCATGTCCTTCAGCCCCAGCATTGCTAGTAGTATTGGAATCATTTTGGTGTGTGACTAGGTGTGGGACGGGGTGGGTGTGCTCCTTTTGTGCTGGCCCAGTCTATATTGCCTCCACCTGTGCTGATTGTGTGCACCTGTGGCAGTTGGGAACACTGCACATGGCCGTTTAGGGGTGGTTCACAATGCCGGTTTTACTCCATGCCGGTAAGGTACTTTTCGGCCTTCTGTAGGCCATAATTTGCATGTCTGCCTGACTTGTGATGTCCTCCTGTTTATGCCATGCCGGTATTGCCAGCATGAAGGGTCGCGTGCCCATTTCGCTATTGGAGGCACCGTTATTTACGATGCCGCTAATAGCAGGTTGGCGGGTCATAATAGCCCGGAACGGTAAGCAATGCTGGTAATCCTTTACCGGCATTGTTTTTCCCTTACCTCCCACCTCGTAATTGACCCTTCATAATTGACCCCCAATGTCTTTCTGCAAACCATAAAAATAGGAAGTTTTTAAACTCATTGGAATTGGGATCAAAAGATACATCAAAACGAGAAAAAGCTCTTTTTAAGTCTTAAAGAAATTGCAAAAGGGATGTATTTGGCCCAGCTGTAATCATGTATGCAACTTTCTTTGCCTTTTGTAATGACTGGAATGGAGAAAAATCTCTTTTTCAAATTCTGCCCATGACATGTTCTGCTGTTTATTTAATCCCCTGATGATGCTTGCGGTGGGGGCATCCAGAGTTAAGTGAACGTATTGTCTGTATTGTTCCTTAGGTATGTGTAGGGAATTAAATATATTGTGCACCGCTTCTCCTCTATACAGCACTCCCCTTCTTTCCCGAACGGTTTAATCAGGGCCTTGATTGACTTAATTATCTTGATAGGACTACTTGCCGCTATATTTGGGATTGCACTACTCTGTGGTTCAACCCTCGTCTCGGGTGTATGGGATTGGTGGCAACCCCCAATGGATGTGTCAAACTCACCAAAGGTGCTGCAACCAAGCTCAGACACCGGAAGAGCCACTGGGGCACTATCTCCCCGTGTAGAGATGGAATTCACCTCAATCCCATTGAATGTGGTGCCCTGTTGTTTGTCCTGGGACCTGAAAGTGCATATCTGCTGTTCCAAATCCTTGCACTTTTTAAGGAGTCGATCTATGTCCTTACGCAAGTAATTGTTTTCATCACCCATCTTATTAATCACATTTTGCATATCGCTCATTTGCATTTGACATTCATTAAACTCTTTGTCTCGCTTATCCCTTTCTTGAACCATTTTAGCTATCTCTTGTTCAACCGTCTGAAGCTCACCTTCTTTCTCTAAATTCTCTTTTTGTAAAACTTTTATTTCCAAAATAGCCCCGTCTTTATCTTGTCTAATGTGACCTACCAATCCTTTCATGTGTTTTAATTCTTGCTCACTGTCCTCAAATAGTTTTTTTCCTTTGAGAAAATTGAGTGTCGAATTCTTTACACTTTGATTGCATTTCCTTTTGGCATACCTCCAGTTCTGCTTTTAACCTTTTCTCCTGTTCACTAGCTCCATCTAATTCGATTTTTAGTTTGCTAATTAGCTTGGCATCATTTTCTTGCATTCACAGAGACCTATTTAAAATGAACCATGTTTTGGTACATAGCCGTATCAGACAATCTTTCTCTGCAGGTTTGTAAGCGGCATTTAATAATCTCAGAAGACAGACCTGAATTATGCTACCTTCTTCAAAAATGTTGTCCAATGGTTCTTTCTGAACTTCCCATTAAATACTGTCACACCACTCTGTGGCATTATTTGATGACCATGTTCCATGTGCATATCATTTTTCCTCCAAATATTTCACCAACTCTGGGAATGTGGCATCAATTTGAGACATTCTGAGATTCACTTTCAGTGTCACCCTGCTCTCACACAATGAGTTCCCTTTAATGCACGTATGGTAGTGTGGAACACACTTGCCACGCCCAGTAGATGCTCTACAGTCTGTTTCCCGGCTAACGCACCATTTCTATAAGAGAATTTGTCTTATTGGGGTAAATTTGGGATTTGGTGGTATTTTTCTTACTGTAAAATTTTGGTGGTAAATTGGCAGTAAACTGGCATTACATTTAGAGTGGTTTTGGTATTACTCTATTTTGGTGATTATATATTGTTAGTTTGTATTGGTGGTAATTTTAGAGGTATCTTATTTTGGGGTATTTTCAGAATTACATTATTTTTGTGCTATAGTAGTGAGCGTGGGTTTTCTTTTATACTACAACTCCGTCATAAAACAAACCTTTCTTTTCTGTTAGAATGTCTTTTAGTCACATGTAAAGAGCCCCCAGACTTATGACACTTCAGAGAACCCAATGAGTTTATTCAGAATGCCACCTATGGTTTGTGCCTGGTATTACTGGCTTATGTACATCCAGTTATCTATGTGTCTAATCTGACACTCCTTCCTTTCAGCATACAAGGAAGGAATCACTCATTACACTTACACACACCTTCCTACCTTGCAGATATTTACTCACTTTCCCTTGTTTGCCATTTTAACTACAATTGTAAATTGGTAAATGCCTTACCACTCTGGTATAAACATCAAACCCCTGTGAGTCCCTTGTATAGAAATGATTCACAGATGCATGAATGACACCAAAGTCTTAGCCTTTGTTTTGGTACACTCTGTATAAAATTACCATTATAAAGAGAAATACATCTTACCACATGATTTTTACAGCATCACCTGCAAAATATAAAAGAGAACAAAACAGCCATATTGCAAAAACGGATTTAGTTTGAAGCACTTTGAACACATAGAGAGAAATAAACATATAGTATTTTTCCTTTTTCCTAAACTCCCTGCACTACCCAAAAAAATTGGATCAACTCACATTCGTTCAGCTTTCCTCACTTGGTACTAATTTACCAAGGTCAGTGAAATCTGAAGTCCCTGTGCGACCTCGCTGTTTTTGCAGACCCAGTGCCAAACTCCTTCGTATGTGTGGTGAGCTGCCAGCTGATTAGGTTCGTAGCCAGTGATCAACCCACATGGAGTTCATCAGATTTGGCACCGTCCGTCTCTTTGTCCCAGCACGAACTGCCTGCCTTCCTCCTGTTAATTCCTTAAGAAAACTCTAAGTCAGTCCTCTGTTGACGTGGCTTATCCACCTACAATCCTTACCAATCAGAACAACAAGAATGTGCCCTGCACCAGCCTTCATTTTTCAAGACAATGAAGATTTCATTTGCAAAGCAACTGTTTCTGTTTTCATATCCTGCTGGTGCATATTTCTGCTCTCCACAAGAGAAAAACACGCTCACATAAACTGATTGTGCATCCCTTCATGGAAATATGATTTTCAAACTCTGCACGCAAAACATAGAATGCATTTCATTGTGCCTCAAAACCTGCATTATAATGTTATGGATTGCAATTAGTATATTACTAATTTAGTTAGTACAAAATTAATCTGTTATGTAATGCAGTTTGCACACATGAAAATATCCAATTTATAAAACGGTGCACCTCTTTATTTTGAAATGGCAGCATACTGTGCATTTTTTTTTTTTTATTATGTGTTCTGACAACTTTGCCTGCTGGCTGTTACTGAAATACTGCCTGCAGTTTCAAAAACTAGGCCTGGCTGTATTTCCATGCTGCATGTTGCATGGCAATAAAACCCCATATATATCCTTACATTACCAAGTATGTCAGTTACATTTTACATTAATTTAAGAGTACACTTGTTCCCTGGGGGGTCATACACATTCACTATAACCCATGTCAGGTTACTACTAGGAAAGCTGACTTTCAGCCCAAAACGTACAGGCATTCATTATCGGTATCAATTCTAGTAGCTTTCATACAGCACATGGCACCTATCATCAGGCCCTGGTAAGGGTGTCCTGTCGGGCCTTTTTTGCCCAATATTGGAAAAAAAAGGAAACATTCCTGTAGTTTGCGGTAAACCTTTTAGTGAACACCTCCACACTTAACAAGTGTTAGAAACCATGGGTATTACATGTACAGATAGTCAATTTACAATTCAGTCCTGTATTTTTTTATTACGGTAGAGCCTATCAACCATTTTAGAATATCCACAACATTCTCATCATTAACCCTGACCCTCTTTTATTTGCTGGTAACACACAAGCTGTTTTCACCAAATCCCCAAAAATTGCCCTGTCGAACGGCCAATTTGTGCAGGAGGCTCTCCAATTAGGACTAGTTAATACCCCAAATCTAGGAACCTGCTATGTTGTCCTCGGTTCATGTCGGCCACTTCACTTATGCCACAATTCACTCTACTCATTTGGAAGTTATTATTAATGACTGGCTCAATGTATTCAAAGTCTTTGGAATCCAGAATTCACAGGGATATGTTATTCACAATATTCACATAAAGTCAGTTCTGTTAATATGGCTGTGTCTCTTTGTAACTCCCTGGGCCATATTTTCTATGGAGATAACCAGTTGGTCTGTCTTTGCATCCTCTTTATTTACGATGGTGGACTTAACCTTTTCATTACCAAGCTCTCTCTGGTAGTTGCTCTCTGTTTGACCTAGTCTTGCACTCCAGATTCTTACCACATTTTTCAAAGAACTTCCTTTAGTGTATAGGTCATGTTGTTCATCATTGTTCGATGCAGAATCAACCGGGGATACTTTATTTGTGTTTTCATTTATTAACCATCTTATAAACACACACACCTGTCTACCTCTGTTTTTTTTTTCTTTTTCCTTGTATTTTTGCTAGGCTTCTTGATGTGAGCACTTACTTCTGGAACTTATTTTGAGGTCTAAATAGGTTTCCTCAATTTTACTTCTGGGGCCTTTTTAACCTGTCTTGTTTTATTATTTTGCCACTTAATTTGTGATCTTTGCTTTCTGATTAAAAATAGTGACTAGGTGCCATTCATGTCCTTGTCATAAACACTGACATTTATTTCTTCTCCTACCTGGTTGATTTCAGGGGACTTGGGTGCCTGCCCTGGTTGTTTCAATGAGCCACAGGCAACAATGCTTCCCCCCTTCTTCTCCTTCATTAACTATATGTCTTGCAGTTTCACTTGTTCCTCTCTTAAACGAGATTCTAGGTGTATCCGGGCAATTGCGCATAAACCTTGTAATAGGAGACTGGATTCTCTAGAGGCACTAGCTTCTTATTTAACTTCATCCTCTCTGTACAGCGGTGGAGTAGCAGATAGTCTTTGGATATTAGTAGGAAAGTTACTAGGTTGCAATTGTAGGGATGCATGATATATTTGTGCAAATAACAGAACATGTACAGATTCCAAAGGAAGCAAAATGAGTGCAAGGGACAACTTTTCTCAGCAACAAACCAGTAAAATGAGTATTATTTTTAAAAGCATTTACCGAAACCTTTTTAGCAGCAACCCAGCAAAATGGGGTTTAGTTTCAAAAACATTCAGTAAAAGTCTGCAGTCATTTTAAAATGCAAAAAAACATGCATATCTACACATTGGGTGCTTTTCTATCTGTGTTGAACTGTATTGGAAATATATAACTAACCTTTATACTAATGAAAGCCCAGTAACCTATTAATTGTCCCTCTAACATTATAATGCAGTTCGGTAAGCATAGTTTGAGCTTCATTCCGTTCTTCTATGGAGAAAAAAATATGCACAGCAGGAAACTAGATGCAAACCGTTTTCTTGTTTAACTGAAGTCTCCATCGTTATGGCAAGGAAAGAGCTGTTACATGGAAATTCTTGTAATGTCGTTGGTAAAAATTAAGGGGTGGCAGAACCAGGTCGGAAGAGGCTGATTTAAGTTTGACAGACAGGCAGAGGTGATTTAATTGGCTGGACTGGGGGCATAGGCAGTTCAGTCTGAGATTCAGGTCTTATCTGCACACTGTGGGATGGGGTGCTCCAGGCACTGCATTTTTTTTAAATATCAGCTTGGAGGCAGAGCAGAGAGGTGTCGGACTGCTGGCATCAGAGACTGGAATTCCAAAGGCTGTGTCCATGGGCTGTGTGAGGTCACGTAGATAAACGCAGGCAGCAAGAGAAGCATGCCTAACATAGATGCAGACTTCAAATACATTTGTAAGTTATGTAATTGAGGAGTACATGGGATGGCTGACATGTTATCAGTTAGCTTATGGTGCTAGATTATAACACAAAATGTTTTATTTTTGTTCCTTTCTATCTGCATTTGTTTAAAAGAAAAAGAATAAGAAATTAATCAGACATTTTCATGTTGTCATGTACTTGTGTTCTTTTCTTTGTTTAACATTTAGAGGACGTGGTTGTGCTCGCCGTTGTTAAGGAAATGTGTAACTGTAACATTATGAAATGTAATATTCATTTACTGGAGTGTGTACCATAAGAACCAATATTATAGCAAAAAGCAAAGTTGGTGCATTTTCGTTTTGGTTTCATTTTATGCCTCTCATGATTACTGTGTCAAAGGGAAGGTCACTGGGTGGTCACAGTGTTAGGCCACCATGGTAAAAATGTGCTACCTCATTTACCATATGGGACAATGTTAGGAAAAGAGTAAATAGATACAGATGAGACAGATATAGTGTGTGTGTGAATGGGCTTTTCTATGCATGCTGAAGAGAAAAAGATGTAATCTAAGGCACATAGGTTACTGAATGTAAATAAGTCAGTAACATGAGCAGCTACATGCAATAAGTAGTATTCTGAATAAACACTCTGGGTTCCCTGAAGGTGTGCTAGGTCCGGGGGTTCTTCATAGTCAGTCAAGAGGTATCCCAATTATGGCAAGGGAAGTTTGTAGTATTATGGGGCAGTAGTATAAAGGATGTGCTCATCACTACACCACAAAAATAAGATACCATTAAAAATTGCCACCAACATAGGCTCACACTATATTAGCACCAAAATTGGGTAAACTGAACTACCTCTAACGTTAAGGCAAGATTACCACCAAAATACCACAGTAAGAAAATACAGCCAAATTCAGAATTTACCCCAAAAGACAAAACCTCCTACACAATTCCCGTACTGTGTTTCCTCTCCTGTTTACTGTACTTTCTTTGCTTCTATCTACTCCCACTCCATTACTGCCCAAACATAGTTTGTTGGCAATGGATTTATGTAAAGACTAACATGTTTTTATTTTCAGGAACCTCCTCTCGACTCTCCACTCATGCCAATGGCAAGACCATTACTTTTGTCTGATCTATCCCCACCCCACCCTCTAGGGAAGCATGCAGTAATTTTCTGTGGCTCCTTGCTATGCATGTCTTTGTTGCATGGAAAACACGTTGCGGGGTAATCTGGTTTAGTGCTTTACCCGTTCTATCACTCTCGGCTTGATCTTTCTGTATGGAGCTTTGTTTCATCATTATGTATAAAGCAGAATTTATGTATGTGATGTATGTATGATTGTCCAGCTATACAAATCCACACCGTTGAACCCAAATCTACCAAATTTTGCATGGATTCCTTTTTTGTCTGGGGCAAAATCATGTATGCAAAAAAAAATTGGGATGTGTATGTGAGTGTTTGTCCGGCTATACAAATCCACACCATTGAACCCACTGCTGCCAAATCTTTCATGGATTCCTATTTTGTCTGGGGAAAGATTGTACTCTATGTTAGACTGCAAAAAAATCACTTCGTAGACACCCTCCTTTACTGATGCTCACCCGGATTCACTACAGTAGGCAAAATGTTTGATGTGTTGGTTATTCCTTTGAAATGTATTACTACTCTATACAGTTTGAAAGTGTTTATTAAAGCATTTTTAAAGGGAATTAAAACATATTTTGTTTTTGTTTTTTATCACTCCACTCCAAATATGGGAAATGGCAAGGTTACAGTTTATTTAAGTTAATGCTGAAGCCATTGAGTGACTGAAACATGCCGAACAAAAAAACAAACATCACAAAGCTCCAGCTGATGCAAAGCGAAAATCAATATCAAGAGCTTCTGAAACACAACAACAAACAACAGCATGACTTGCTAACCAGAAGAAAATACCAACTTTCTCCAGGGCCAATGAGATGCCAGAGCAACAAAAGCATGACGTGCTGACATGAGGACAAGAGCAACATCCTCCTGGGCACATGAGACACCTCTTGATCAGGACAGGGGCAATGCAAGGTTCCCCAGCTATAGATTATAATTTGTAGTTCTCGTTCTTAATTTGCCGTGCATTTTTATTTATTTCTTACTCCACCTGCTTGCTTCAATGTTTTAGGATTAGACTATTTTAAGAGTTAAGCACACATGGGCGCAATTTTCCACCCTAATAGGCTAAAGAATGACAGCTATTATTGTTTAGCATTTCCGACTTGTTTGGCAACAGTAAGCTCTCCCAGCATGATACTCATGCATGCTCACTGTGTTATTGTAAGGATTAATTTAGGCAGATGTACATCAGCTATCATTACAGCTGCAACTTCCGATTTAATGTAGAGAAGATATAACACAGCTTTAAGTTTCAATAACCTGTCTCCGACAGTGCATTGGCAAATACTTTGAGCCTGTTTCAATCTAGCTTTTAACAATTACAAATGTATTCACTGGGTTATGAACACGCATTACAACAGGCGCTTACCTAATGGCCAGTACAGAAGTGTGCTTTGACGTTGCCGGTTGTCAACCTCTCTCCAGCCTAGAGTTGCCTCTAACTGCTTCATCTGCCTCAGCGGACCATGGCAGACCACATAACAATGCACTTGTTACGCATGCGGTGCTCTGTGCTCGACTCAGTGTTTTGTACACAGTGCAGCTGCTGGGACTGGGAATCTCCTCCTTGCAGACACTGCCACAAAAAACAGTCCCACAGCAATTCCTGACAGTATGGAGAACCACTTAACAAACCACTTTACACTGGTGCAGTGCCCCGTGATAGACTGTGTCTTGTACACACTGCAGCTGCTGGGACTGGGAATCTCCTCCTTCAAGACACTGCCACTGAAAACACACCCACAGCAATTCCTGGCAGTACAGCAGTTCACTTAAAAATGCACTTGTCAACTGCACAGTGTTCTGCGCTAGACTGGGGGCCTCATTAGGACCTTGGCGGAGGACCATGGCGCTATTAGCACCATGGTCCATGGCGCTAAGTTGCCAACTCCGCCATGGTGGTTGGCGGACTTACCGCCCCATTCAGACCTTGGCGGGGCGGTAAGTCCCCAATCCCCATTTACCCTTCCCCATTCCCATTTTTGCCCCATAGGGCATAATGGGAGTGGGGAAGGCGTTAATTACGCCACCGTAAATTACGGTGGCGTAATTAACAACAAGGTCCCTTGCGCCATGGATTTTAACACCTGCTAAAAGCAGGTGTTATATCCGCCATGGCGCTAAGGGATCTCGTACTCAGGCGGTAAGGGTCGGCGCTGTTTACGCTGCCGTAAACCCCTTACCGCCTGGATCGTAATGAGGCCCTGGGTGTTTTGTACCCACTGCCGCTGTTGGGACTTTGAAACTCTTCCTTGTAGACACTGCCACTGAAAACAGACCCACATCAATTTCTGGCAGTACGGCAGACCACTTAACAATCCACTTGTCATCCGCCTTACATTATTAACATCATTATTAAAGATCCATTTTATGGGGGCACACTCAAAATGCTGGAGAGCAACTATTAATACAGAGCAATGGTCATTACGTGATAGGACCAGAAAGGAGATTAAGAGTTTGAAAGGACAGAAAGGGGTGGGCTTTAAGAATGTTATAACGAGGGTCGCAACAACAGTGAGACACATACGAAACATTCTCCAGGAAAGAAAGAGAAGAGTCAAAGACAACTTCAAGATTTTGGCAAAGTGATTAATAGGAATGGTGGAGGGTGTGAAAGAAATGGACACAGGCAAAAAACTAGAAGAGACAGAACAAGCAGGAAAAAGCTAGATTTCTGTCTTGGATGCAAATAGGAGAACAACCTGTGAATAGATTCATAAATGGATAGGCAGGAGACAAGAAGACATAGTTGAATGAAAAGAGGCATAGCAAGTAGAAAATAAGATGAACATGTGTGAGTCTTTGTCATAAACATGACAAGACAAAGTGACTTAAGAAAGTATGAAGAGAAGCAGTATAGAGGGAAAAAGAGGGGGACCAAAAACAGAGCATTGTAAAACACTGTGCAGAAGAGGACATATGTCAGAAATGTGATCCACCCAAGACACTGAAAAGGAATGATCAGAAAGGTACAATTGGAACCACTTATTAACCAAATCAGAAACTCTCAGATATTAGATAGTTGCTTGTAGTAAAGAGTGATCAACCGTATCCAATGCAGCACATACGTTGAGAAGAATAAGAATATAAGATTCTTTTGCAAGACAAATAGAAAGAATAGAATCTGTGTCAAAATTGTCCCTTGAATGAAGAGGACAGAAGCCAGACTGACATGAAGAAATAAGAGAATAGTGGTAAAGGTAAATCGAGATCTGAGTGTAAACAACACATTCTAGGATTTCTGATAAGGGTAGTAGAGATATAGAATGGTAGGTAGATGGAACAGATGCATCAAAAGTCTGTTTCTTAAAAATTGGTAGGATAACAACATGTTTGAAATCAGAAGGAAAGATCAAAGTAGATAGAGGAAAGTATTCAGGAGTGCAGTAAGAAAATGTTCAGAACAATAGAAGGAATGAGGTTAAGCTGATACACACTAGTGTGTACCTAGTGTTTACCTAGGAGAGAAATTGGGTAGTATCAGAATTAAGGTATAGACGAAGAAAGGGTATTAGCAGAACAATTAGCAAAATGAACAGTGGAAGAAATTGAAGAACAAAGATTAGACCATTTTTTATTAAAGTAGAGAGCAAAATATGTTTGGGACATGGCAAACATAGAGGAGGGGTAAGGGTTCAATTTGATTTAATCAACAGCTATTTTTTCAACAGATTTTTTATAAAACATTGTTGCTGAAAAAGCCCATTGAAAATGTGTATTTTTTATTTTTGTGGGTTCAACCCAAAAAAAACCTCCCCACCTCTATCCTTTTTGTTTACTATTCCCGACCCCCCAACTCTTTATATGCACTTTCGCAATGTATATTTTTGGATGGGTTATTTCAGCAAAATATTTTCATAAAAAACATTTTGAAAACATAGCTGCCGATGAAAGAACATTTTTACCAGGTTAAGGCAGAGAAGGAAAACAAATTCACTTCAGAAGAGACAACATTGATGAGCAGAGAGAGAGAGAATACGGTCAGAAAAATACTGTTTCTTAGCAGTGAATAAAGCAGAAACATAGGTAGAATAAATGGTAGAAATATGATCCAATCCAATGTACCATTCAGCGCAATGTAAGGAAGCACCAATCCAATGTGCCATTCAGCACAATGTAAGGAAGCACATATATATATACTACAATACTGGTTCCAAAACTGCTTCAAATGATGATCCTAGACTCATCATTACATTTGACACTTCGTCCAATGACATTCGCAAAATCGTATCAAGACATTGGCATGTTCTTACCCTTGATGCTGACTTGAAACCCATTTTGGGCAAGCGTCCAACTGTGACTTACAAACGTGCTCCTTCTCTAAGGGACAAACTTGTGTCTAGTTTTCTACCTCCTATGGGCAAGATCCAGCGATCTAACACCTGGCTTCCAGCCTCTGATACTGGATTCACCAAATGTATGAAATGTAAAGCATGTGCCCATGCTATTGTTAAGAAATCCTTCCTGCATCCCATTACACAGGTTCAGCAGATGATATGTCATTCTATTAACTGTGATACAAATTTTGTTGTTTATGTGCTTTCGTGCCCTTGTGGGCGCTGGTATGTGGGCAGTACCACTTGTAAACTCAAACTCAGAATTCTTCAACATTTGAGGGCCATCAAGAACTCTGATCCGACATATCCTATGGCCAAGCATTTTAAATCTGCACACAACAATGATGCTAACTTACTAACATTTTTCGCTGTGGCACATGTACCCCCTCATCCAAGGGGTGGTGATCGTACTTTGAGGCTGAGACAACTCGAAACCAGATTCATTTTGGATCTTGACACAAAATTTCCCAGAGGTCACAATGTTGATGAGGAATTGCATACATTTCTGGGAACCTAATTTTGTTTCTATACATAATTTGTATTTTCATTATTTCTTATTCTTTGCCATTTATGCGATGTTTTCCATGGTTGGGGTTATCTTGTCTTTCAGGTTTATTGCTTATGTATTTTTGTATTCCTGCTCTATTTCTGTTGGTTCAGTCGCAGGTATTGACTGATCTTTTTCTGTTTTTGCACTTATGCTCATTATTTGGTTTCACCTGTCTGTTTTAGCTGATTATTTTGCAACTGGGGGAGTGTTGTCTCAACTATGCCTTGCTTATCTTGGGGATTTACATGGGGTCCTTTGTTTTAGTTATATTGTTCATTCCCTTCATTTTTTGACATTACTTTTTATTATCCTTCAATGCTTCAAAATTTTTGTTCTAGTCTACTGTATGCTCTGGATCTGTTATACTACTTTTGTGCCTTCAGTTTTAGATATTTTAACATCAAGTTTTGCATTTGCACTTTGATGATTCAGCTGCTAATTTTTGCAATTTTTGCACAGTTCATCAGATGGATGCACCAGCACTTTATAATATCCACCAATTGGAGGCTGGATAGGCGTATTGGTGCCTTGCTGCTTTATCTTGCTCTTTTGCATTTTATAATTGATATTTGCAGGGTAATTCATAGAATTTCGCAGAAAAGTGTCGCAATCGGCTGGCGCAGAGTGTCCGCGTGCGATTGACTGCGCCAGGCACGTGCGATAAAACCGATTTCCGCGCACAGCGTATTCATGGATTTCATGCTCCCAAACCAGCCGTGGCGCAGAGTATCGCAGCGACCCTGCAGCAGCGCCAGTAACGCCCCCAAGAACGCCCTCGCGCAAGGAAAAGCCAGCAAAATCGCTAAATCATCGCAAAGGGCTGCGCTAACCCTGGACCAGTTTACAGGGCAGCCAAACAAGGAATGCAAAGCGGGTAACGTGCATATCAGGGGTACACGTGAAGTCATACACGCGATTAGCCAGGGTAAGTGTATTACAGGGGTACACGTGAAGTCATACACGCGATTAGCCAGGGTACGTGTATTACAGGGGTACGCGGGAAGTTTAACACGCGATTGGCCAGGGTACGTGTATTACAGGGGTACGCGGGAAGTTTAACACGCGATTGGCCAGGGTACGTGTATTACAGGGGTACGCGGGAAGTTTAACACGCGATTAGCCAGGGTAAGTGTATTACAGGGGTACACGTGAAGTCATACACGCGATTAGCCAGGGTACGTGTATTACAGGGGTACGCGGGAAGTTTAACACGCGATTGGCCAGGGTACGTGTATTACAGGGGTACGCGGGAAGTTTAACACGCGATTAGCCAGTGTAAGTGTATTACAGGGGTACACGTGAAGTCATACACGCGATTAGCCAGGGTACGTGTATTACAGGGGTACGCGGGAAGTTTAACATGCGATTGGCCAGGGTACGTGTATTACAGGGGTATGCGGGAAGTTTAACACGCGATTAGCCAGGGTAAGTGTATTACAGGGGTACGCGGGAAGTTTAACACGCGATTAGCCAGGGTACGTGTATTACAGGGGTACGCGGGAAGTTTAACACGCGATTGGCCAGGGTACGTGTATTACAGGGGTACGCGGGAAGTTTAACACGCGATTGGCCAGGGTACGTGTATTACAGGGGTACGCGTGAAATTATACACGCGATTAGCCAGGGTACGTGTATTACAGGGGTACGCGGGAAGTTTAACACGCGATTGGCCAGGGTACGTGTATTACAGGGGTACGCGGGAAGTTCAACACGCGATTGGCCAGGGTACGTGTATTACAGGGGTACGCGGGAAGTTTCACATGCGATTTGGCCAGGTACGTGTATTACAGGGGTGCGTGGGAATTATCACACGCGATTTGGCTTGGTACGTGTATTACAGGGGTGTGCGGGAATTATCACACGCAATCAGGCTGGGTGGGTCCTCACAGGTGTTCCCTGTACACCCTCCACAGCCCCTGCAGGCAGCCCACAAAACAGGGGACTACCCTGCACACCTGCTCATGTCCCCCTGCACCCCCACCCCCCAGCAGTGCAGGGGCACCCTCCACCAGGCCCCCACTCATGTCTCCCACCACCCCCACCCCCCAGCCACCAGGGTCACCCTCCACCAGGCCCCCACTCATGTCTCCCACCACCCCCACCCCCCAGCAGTGCAGGGGCACCCTCCACCAGGCCCCCACTCATGTCTCCCACCACCCCCACCCCCCAGCAGTGCAGGGGCAGCCTCCACCAGGCCCCCACTCATGTCTCCCACCACCCCCACCCCCCAGCAGTGCAGGGGCAGCCTCCACCAGGCCCCCACTCATGTCTCCCACCACCCCCACCCCCCAGCACTGTGGGGCACCTGCCAGCAGGCCCCCACCCATGTCCAACTCATGTCTCCCACCACCCCCACCCCCCAGCACTGTGGGGCACCTGCCAGTAGGCCCCCACCCATGTCCAACTCATGTCTCCCACCACCCCCACCCCCCAGCCACCAGGGTCACCCTCCACCAGGGCCCCACTCATGTCTCCCACCACCCCCACCCCCCAGCACTGTGGGGCACCTGCCAGCAGGCCCCCACCCATGTCCAACTCATGTCTCCCACCACCCCCACCCCCCAGCCACCAGGGTCACCCTCCACCAGGCCCCCACTCATGTCCCCTATCACCCCCACCCCCCCGCCACCAGGGGCACCCTCCACCAGGCCCCCACTCATGTCTCCCACCACCCCCACCCCCCAGCAGTGCAGGGGCACCCTCCACCAGGCCCCCACTCATGTCTCCCACCACCCCCACCCCCCAGCACTGTGGGGCACCTGCCAGCAGGCCCCCACCCATGTCCAACTCATGTCTCCCACCACCCCCACCCCCCAGCACTGTGGGGCACCTGCCAGTAGGCCCCCACCCATGTCCAACTCATGTCTCCCACCACCCCCACCCCCCAGCACTGTGGGGCACCTGCCAGCAGGCCCCCACCCATGTCCAACTCATGTCACCCACCACCCCCACCCCCCAGCACTGTGGGGCACCTGCCAGTAGGCCCCCACCCATGTCCAACTCATGTCTCCCACCACCCCCACCCCCCAGCCACCAGGGTCACCCTCCACCAGGGCCCCACTCATGTCTCCCACCACCCCCACCCCCCAGCACTGTGGGGCACCTGCCAGTAGGCCCCCACCCATGTCCAACTCATGTCTCCCACCACCCCCACCCCCCAGCACTGTGGGGCACCTGCCAGCAGGCCCCCACCCATGTCCAACTCATGTCTCCCACCACCCCCACCCCCCAGCCACCAGGGTCACCCTCCACCAGGGCCCCACTCATGTCTCCCACCACCCCCACCCCCCAGCAGTGCAGGGGCACCCTCCACCAGGGCCCCACTCATGTCTCCCACCACCCCCACCCCCCAGCAGTGCAGGGGCAGCCTCCACCAGGCCCCCACTCATGTCCCCTATCACCCCCACCCCCCCGCCACCAGGGGCACCCTCCACCAGGCCCCCACTCATGTCTCCCACCACCCCCACCCCCCTGCCACCATGTGCAGCCCCCACCAGGTCCTCACAATGAGCGTAATGGTCAGCCTCCACAGCCAAAAAGCCCTACCAAGTAACCCATTCACCCACATGGAAATGGAAATCACATGTTACACCCCCAATGTTCATGAAGCAAATGAACCCATGTCCGTCACACACATATTTTCCAATTGAATGGGAAAACACACAACATGACATGCATGAAACCAATGAGATGAAACCACACAGTGAACAATGTAAAAAAAAATGTATTTGAAAAAAATACGAATGCTAAAGAAAGAAAACTAACTACAATGTAAATGTGAAAAAAGAAGCTGCATGTCCGCATAAAAACACAAAACTAGAAAATCTAATCCAAAAAATTTTGTCCAAAGTGAAATGCCAAAACTCTCCGTGCAACAAAGAACTATGTACAAAAATAAAAAGGGTCCATCATCACAACAGAACTAAGGAAACCTCCTAAAAAACCTACCTAAATATCAACTATATACAAAAAGTGGAGCAGTGTCCGTCGACTCCAAATCATAAGAAAAAACAAAGGAAACCTAAAACTAAAGAACTATATACAAAGGCGGCGGGCAAGTCCAGCGGCTCACTCTGTGGTGTTCCGGGCCAGGGCATCATCGAACTCCTGTTCGATGTCCCGGAGGCGGTCCAGTTCCATGGCCCCGAGGGTCCGCAGGGACGACGCCGTGTCCTCCTCCAACCCCCTGCGGATTGCCTCGAGGCACTCGGCCCGCCTCAGGGCCCTCCGCATGGAGTTCTCCGCCCTGACCATTGTGAGCCGCGCCTCTTCCGCCCGCCGCCGCTCCGCACCTATGGCGTGGCACAACCGCTGCCACACGGAAGACACTCTCTGTCCTGGGTCCTCCTGCCCTCCGGCCGTTGCCTGCCCCTCCGATGTCGAAGGCCCCGAGCCTTCATGGCTCCCACCATCTTGCTGCTGCTGCTGCTCTGCCTCTGCCCGTGCACTGCCTCCTGCTGCCTGCACATCCTCCGCCGGCTGGGGTGCAGTTGTTGATGTGGCCACCCCTGCTGGACGTCCGACTCCCGACTGTGGCAGGGATGCCTCCTCCACCAGCCTGGCCGCACTGTCAGAGGCAGCTCCACAGGGCACCCAGGTGACTGATGGGTGGGAAGATGGCACAGAGGACGACTGGCGCGTAGGGGGTCCAGTTGAGGAGGGGGTCGGAACAAGCCCCATCAGACGGAGGAATCCGGTCTGGGTGACCTGTCCCAGCAGGCTGACGTGGTCAACGAGCCATTCGAGATGACGTGCAGTCTCTCCATGAAAAGACTGCAGGTCACCTCGCATGGCCCGTTGACACAACGCCACACCAGCCAGGACAGGCTCAACCCGGACCTGGATAGCCACGTCCGCAGGCAGAGGAAGGCCAGTTGACGTCAGCTCATCCCCTGCCTGAAAACAGGTCTGGACGTAGGCATCCCTGCTGGTGCAAGATGATGCAGGGACAGGATCGGGGACAGGATTGCACACAGGCACCTCCGCGGCCGCCTGTGCTGCCTCCTGTCCCTGGTCCTGGACTGCACCACTAGCACCAGTGGGATCCCCACCTCCAGACCCCGTCTCTGGTGCTTGCGCGGCCCCCTCCTCCACCAAACCCCCCACCAACCTGGATGACTCTGTGCCATCTTCCCCTGTTGGGCCCTGTGGGGTCCCAGCTGCCCCTTCTGCTGCCGAGGAGTCCAACTGCAACCTCCGCCTCTTGGACCTCCCCCCGGCAGCTGCGGCCTGGGACGCGGCACCGGACTCCTCACTCCCCGACGAGATGACAACACGGGAGGGGAGCCGGGCCTTGCGTCTCCGGCTGGCGGTCGGATCCCCGCCGCTGTGCTCCACAGCACCTTCTCCGCCCTCTTCATCAGTTGACGCTGCAGACAGGGAGAAACAAAACACAGGCATCAGGGCACTGTACAATGGACACATACACGCATGACAGTTGCACATGAGTGGCATTGGCAAACCTCAGACATGTCATCACAATCCCCAACACACATGTCATTGCAACTGGCACACATGAGCCATACCACAGCCATATCGCAACTGCCACCACCATCCCTACACATACAACAGCATCAGCAGCCAAAGGGGAGCCATACATCACATGCAACACAGGAAGTGCAACACACATGTACACACACCACCACACTTGCATGCATGTCTACACCTCTGCCAAGTGTCGCACTGTTCAGACGGGCATCCATGTCACATCTGCCAATCAGGCTTCCACATACCGCTGTCACATGCATCCATGTAGCATCACTGTTGCACCTTTGACAAATACACACACATGCACATGTACACAGTGCTCATACATGCAGCCGAAAACAACATACATGCCTGACATCACGGACATGTCTACTTACATACACATTCATCCAAACATGTGTGCACGCACAACTGCATTTGCCATGCAAGCCCACACACACAAGCACCATCCATGTCTCACACATTACAGCCCTCGCATGTGTCAGCCCCACGGCCCTGTACACCCCCACCCATACTCCACCCCATACAAACAGATGTGCAACCGGCACAATGGGGAATGATCACCACACGCCCTGCTCACAACCAGGATGCATGTACACTCACCGCTCGACTCCAGACGGCTCTGCTTCTCTAGGACCTGGACGTGGAGCGCTGGGGATATGCGTTCCAGGACCCCCATCTGTTCTTCCGACAAGTGGCCCCGGCGCCCCTTGGCATCCGCTGCCTTCAAGAGGCGCCGGGCCTTGTTCAGGGTCCTGGACCTGAAGTCCTCCCAGCGCTTCCTGACATGTTGTAAGTCCCGGACTGCCACCCCCTCCGCGTTGATGGCAGTCACGATGTCTGTCCAGATCCGAGTCCGTCCTTCCTTGTCGGCGCGGGAACTTCCAAAGAGGGCATCATACTGCCCCAGGACTTGCTCCACCAGGACACCAACTTCGGTGGCACTGAAGCTGGTGCCCCTCTGCCTCTCTGGCCGGGGGTTGTCAGTGGTCACAGATGGTGTTAGCCCCGACATGACAACCCCAGAGGCAGGAGTGGGTGGGCAACTGGGTCCTGGGGCTGGGCTGTGGAGCGATGGGATTCCAGTCGGGAGTCTTCTGTTCCAGCAGGGGTGGTCACAGCAACAGCACCCCTGGCTGATGTGCAGGCAGCAAATGGCAGTGCACGTGGGCAGCAGGCAGTCAGGCAGCAGCAGATAGCAGGTGGGAGCGTGCTCGGGGCTCTGGGGGGCAGTAATTCGGCCTTCTGGGCAGGAGCGTGGTCTCCCGTGTGCTCACGCGTGGCCAGCTTGGTACGGAGTGAATTGGCACGTGAAAATCCTGCACGTCAGCGTGAAAACCGAGGAAAGGCCCTAAGCGCGTAAGCGCGTCAGTGACGTGACCCGCACGGGTGTTTCCCACACTGCACGTGATGACAGAGCACACGTGGAAAGACTGCACGTCAGAGTCTCATCGCGTGTGATTGGTGGAAATGGCCGTACACCGGGATACAGGTGCGCTGACGTGCTTGCGTGTGTAAGTGTCCGCGCACACCTCATATACACGTACATAGGCCAATCGCGTGTACACGCACTTTTGTCCAATTACACGCGATGAGACTCTGACGTGCAGTCTTTCCACGTGTGCTCTGTCATCACGTGCAGTGTGGGAAACACCCGTGCGGGTCACGTCACAGACGCGCTTACGCGCTGAGGGCCTTTGGTCCAATGGAATCGCGTATGCGTGCTGACGCGCTTACGCGCTTAGGGCCTTTCCTCGGTTTTCACGCTGACGTGCAGGATTTTCACGTGCCAATTCACTCCGTACCAAGCTGGCCACGCGTGAGCACACGGGAGACCACGCTCCTGCCCAGAAGGCCGAATTACTGCCCCCCAGAGCCCCGAGCACGCTCCCACCTGCTATCTGCTGCTGCCTGACTGCCTGCTGCCCACGTGCACTGCCATTTGCTGCCTGCACATCAGCCAGGGGTGCTGTTGCTGTGACCACCCCTGCTGGAACAGAAGACTCCCGACTGGAATCCCATCGCTCCACAGCCCAGCCCCAGGACCCAGTTGCCCACCCACTCCTGCCTCTGGGGTTGTCATGTCGGGGCTAACACCATCTGTGACCACTGACAACCCCCGGCCAGAGAGGCAGAGGGGCACCAGCTTCAGTGCCACCGAAGTTGGTGTCCTGGTGGAGCAAGTCCTGGGGCAGTATGATGCCCTCTTTGGAAGTTCCCGCGCCGACAAGGAAGGACGGACTCGGATCTGGACAGACATCGTGACTGCCATCAACGCGGAGGGGGTGGCAGTCCGGGACTTACAACATGTCAGGAAGCGCTGGGAGGACTTCAGGTCCAGGACCCTGAACAAGGCCCGGCGCCTCTTGAAGGCAGCGGATGCCAAGGGGCGCCGGGGCCACTTGTCGGAAGAACAGATGGGGGTCCTGGAACGCATATCCCCAGCGCTCCACGTCCAGGTCCTAGAGAAGCAGAGCCGTCTGGAGTCGAGCGGTGAGTGTACATGCATCCTGGTTGTGAGCAGGGCGTGTGGTGATCATTCCCCATTGTGCCGGTTGCACATCTGTTTGTATGGGGTGGAGTATGGGTGGGGGTGTACAGGGCCGTGGGGCTGACACATGCGAGGGCTGTAATGTGTGAGACATGGATGGTGCTTGTGTGTGTGGGCTTGCATGGCAAATGCAGTTGTGCGTGCACACATGTTTGGATGAATGTGTATGTAAGTAGACATGTCCGTGATGTCAGGCATGTATGTTGTTTTCGGCTGCATGTATGAGCACTGTGTACATGTGCATGTGTGTGTATTTGTCAAAGGTGCAACAGTGATGCTACATGGATGCATGTGACAGCGGTATGTGGAAGCCTGATTGGCAGATGTGACATGGATGCCCGTCTGAACAGTGCGACACTTGGCAGAGGTGTAGACATGCATGCAAGTGTGGTGGTGTGTGTACATGTGTGTTGCACTTCCTGTGTTGCATGTGATGTATGGCTCCCCTTTGGCTGCTGATGCTGTTGTATGTGTAGGGATGGTGGTGGCAGTTGCGATATGGCTGTGGTATGGCTCATGTGTGCCAGTTGCAATGACATGTGTGTTGGGGATTGTGATGACATGTCTGAGGTTTGCCAATGCCACTCATGTGCAACTGTCATGCGTGTATGTGTCCATTGTACAGTGCCCTGATGCCTGTGTTTTGTTTCTCCCTGTCTGCAGCGTCAACTGATGAAGAGGGCGGAGAAGGTGCTGTGGAGCACAGCGGCGGGGATCCGACCGCCAGCCGGAGACGCAAGGCCCGGCTCCCCTCCCGTGTTGTCATCTCGTCGGGGAGTGAGGAGTCCGGTGCCGCGTCCCAGGCCGCAGCTGCCGGGGGGAGGTCCAAGAGGCGGAGGTTGCAGTTGGACTCCTCGGCAGCAGAAGGGGCAGCTGGGACCCCACAGGGCCCAACAGGGGAAGATGGCACAGAGTCATCCAGGTTGGTGGGGGGTTTGGTGGAGGAGGGGGCCGCGCAAGCACCAGAGACGGGGTCTGGAGGTGGGTATCCCACTGGTGCTAGTGGTGCAGTCCAGGACCAGGGACAGGAGGCAGCACAGGCGGCCGCGGAGGTGCCTGTGTGCAATCCTGTCCCCGATCCTGTCCCTGCATCATCTTGCACCAGCAGGGATGCCTACGTCCAGACCCGTTTTCAGGCAGGGGATGAGCTGACGTCAACTGGCCTTCCTCTGCCTGCGGACGTGGCCATCCGGGACCGGGTTGAGCCTGTCCTGGCTGGTGTGGCGTTGCGTCAACGGGCCATGCGAGGTGACCTGCAGTCTTTTCATGGAGAGACTGCACGTCATCTCGAATGGCTCGTTGACCACGTCAGCCTGCTGGGACAGGTCACCCAGACCGGATTCCGCTGTCTGATGGGGCTTGCTCCGACCCCCTCCTCAACTGGACCCCCTACGCGCCAGTCGTCCTCTGTGCCATCTTCCCACCCATCAGTCACCTGGGTGCCCTGTGGAGCTGCCTCTGACAGTGCAGCCAGGCTGGTGGAGGAGGCATCCCTGCCACAGTCGGGAGTCGGACGTCCAGCAGGGGTGGCCACATCAACAGGTGCACCCCAGCCGGCGGAGGATGTGCAGGCAGCAGGAGGCAGTGCACGGGCAGAGGCAGAGCAGCAGCAGCAGCAAGATGGTGGGAGCCATGAAGGCTCGGGGCCTTCGACATCGGAGGGGCAGGCATCGGCCGGAGGGCAGGAGGACCCAGGACAGAGAGTGTCTTCCGTGTGGCAGCGGTTGTGCCACGCCATAGGTGCGGAGCGGTGGCGGGCGGAAGAGGCGCGGCTCACAATGGTCAGGGCGGAGAACTCCATGCGGAGGGCCCTGAGGCGGGCCGAGTGCCTCGAGGCAATCCGCAGGGGGTTGGAGGTGGACACGGCGTCGTCCCTGCGGACCCTCGGGGCCATGGAACTGGACCGCCTCCGGGACATCGAACAGGAGTTCGATGATGCCCTGGCCCGGAACACCACAGAGTGAGCCGCTGGACTTGCCCGCCGCCTTTGTATATAGTTCTTTAGTTTTAGGTTTCCTTTCGTTCTTATTATTATTTGGAGTCGACGGACACTGCTCCACTTTTTGTATATAGTTGATATTTAGGTAGGTTTTTTAGGAGGTTTCCTTAGTTCAGTTGTGATGATGGACCCTTGTTATTTTTGTACATAGTTCTTTGTTGCATGGAGACTTTTTACATTTCACTTTGGACATTTTTTTTGATTTGATTTTCTAGTTTTGTGTTTTTATGCGGACATGCAGCTTATTTTTTCACATTTAAATTGTAGTTAGTTTTCTTTCTTTGGCATTTGTATTTTTTTCAATACATTTTTTTTTCCATTGTTCACTGTGTGGTTTCATCTCCTTGGTTTCATGCATGTCATGTTGTGTGTTTTCCCATTCAATTTGAAAATATGTGTGTGACGGACATGGGTTCATTTGCTTCATGTACATTGGGGGTGTAACATGTGATTTCCATTTCCATGTGGGTGAATGGGTTACTTGGTAGGTCTTTTTGGCTGTGGAGGCTGACCATTACGCACATGATTGGGGATTGTGAGGACCTGGTGGGGGCTGCACATGGTGGCAGGGGGGTGGGGGTGCAGGGGGACATGAGTGGGGGCCTGGTGGAGGTTGAGCCTGCACTGCTGGGGGGTGGGGGTGGTGGGAGACATGAGTGGGGGCCTGGTGGAGGGTGACCCTGCACTGCTGGGGTGTGGGGGTGATGGGAGACATGAGTGGGGGCCTGGTGGAGGGTGACCCTGGTGGCTGGGGGGTGGGGGTGATAGGGGACATGAGTGGGGGCCTGGTGGAGGGTGACCCTGGTGGCTGGGGGGTGGGGGTGGTGGTAGACATGAGTGGGGGCCTGGTGGAGGGTGACCCTGCACTGCTGGGGGGTGGGGGTGGTGGGAGACATGAGTGGGGCCCTGGTGGAGGGTGACCCTGGTGGCTGGGGGGTGGGGGTGGTGGGGGACATGAGTTGGACATGGGTGGGGGCCTGCTGGCAGGTGCCCCACAGTGCTGGGGGGTGGGGGTGGTGGGAGACATGAGTGGGGCCCTGGTGGAGGGTGACCCTGCACTGCTGGGGGGTGGGGGTGGTGGGAGACATGAGTGGGGCCCTGGTGGAGGGTGACCCTGGTGGCTGGGGGGTGGGGGTGGTGGGAGACATGAGTTGGACATGGGTGGGGGCCTGCTGGCAGGTGCCCCACAGTGCTGGGGTGTGGGGGTGGTGGGAGACATGAGTTGAACATGGGTGGGGGCCTGCTGGCAGGTGCCCCACAGTGCTGGGGTGTGGGGGTGGTGGGAGACATGAGTTGGACATGGGTGGGGGCCTGCTGGCAGGTGCCCCACAGTGCTGGGGGGTGGGGGTGGTGGGAGACATGAGTGGGGCCCTGGTGGAGGGTGACCCTGGTGGCTGGGGGGTGGGGGTGGTGGGAGACATGAGTTGGACATGGGTGGGGGCCTGCTGGCAGGTGCCCCACAGTGCTGGGGTGTGGGGGTGGTGGGAGACATGAGTTGAACATGGGTGGGGGCCTGCTGGCAGGTGCCCCACAGTGCTGGGGTGTGGGGGTGGTGGGAGACATGAGTTGGACATGGGTGGGGGCCTACTGGCAGGTGCCCCACAGTGCTGGGGGGTGGGGTGGTGGGGGACATGAGTTGGACATGGGTGGGGGCCTGCTGGCAGGTGCCCCACAGTGCTGGGGGGTGGGGGTGGTGGGAGACATGAGTGGGGCCCTGGTGGAGGGTGACCCTGGTGGCTGGGGGGTGGGGGTGGTGGGAGACATGAGTTGGACATGGGTGGGGGCCTACTGGCAGGTGCCCCACAGTGCTGGGGGGTGGGGGTGGTGGGGGACATGAGTTGGACATGGGTGGGGGACTGCTGGCATGTGCCCCACAGTGCTGGGGGGTGGGGGTGCAAGGGGACATGTGTTGGTGTTCATTAGTTCAAGGAGACATGTGCCTTTGCTGGGGGGCATGCCCATGTTGGGTGGGCTGCCTGCGGGACATGACCAGGGATGCAGGGTAGTCCCCTGTGGTGTGGGCTGCCTGCAGGGGCCGTGGAGGGTGTACAGGGTACACCTGGGAGGACCCACACTGTCAAATCACATGTGGGACTCCCCGGCACCCCTGAAATACACGTACCGTGCAGAAATCGCGTGTTAAACTTCCCGCGCACCCCTGAAATACACGCGCCCAGGCTATTCGCGTGTAAAACTTCCCGCGCACCCCTGAAATACACGCGCCCAGGCTATTCGCGTGTAAAACTTCCCGCGCACCCCTGAAATACACGCGCCCAGGCTATTCGCGTGTGGAACTTCCCGCGCACCCCTGAAATACCCGGGCCCAGGCTATTCGCGTGTGGAACTCCCCGCGCACCCCTGAAATACACGGGCCCAGGCTATTCGCGTGTGGAACTTCCCGCGCACCCCTCAAATTCACGCGCCCAGGCTATTCGCGTGTGGAACTTCCCGCGAACCCCTGAAATACACGCGCCCAGGCTATTCGCGTGTGGAACTTCCCGCGCACCCCTGAAATACACGCGCCCAGCCTATTCGCGTGTGGAACTTCCCGCGCACCCCTGAAATACACGCGCCCAGGCTATTCGCGTGTGGAACTTCCCGCGAACCCCTGAAATACACGCGCCCAGGCTATTCGCGTGTGGAACTTCCCGCGCACCCCTGAAATACACGCGCCCAGGCTATTCGCGTGTGGAACTTCCCGCGAACCCCTGAAATACACGCGCCCAGGCTATTCGCGTGTGGAACTTCCCGCGAACCCCTGTAATACACGTAGCCCGCTCCCCCAGGCCCGATCGCGTGAGGAACTTCCCGCGCACCCCTCAAATTCACGCGCCCAGGCTATTCGCGTGTGAAACTTCACGCGAACCCCTGAAATACACGTAGCACGCTCCCCCAGGCCCGATCGCGTGAGGAACTTCACGCGAACCCCTGTAATACACGTAGCCCGCTCCCCCAGGCCCGATCGCGTGTGGAACTTCACGCGAACCCCTCAAATTCACGCGCCCAGGCTATTCGCGTGTGAAACTTCACGCGAACCCCTGAAATACACGTAGCACGCTCCCCCAGGCCCGATCGCGTGAGGAACTTCACGCGAACCCCTGAAATACACGTAGCACGCTCCCCCAGGCCCGATCGCGTGAGGAACTTCACGCGAACCCCTGTAATACACGTAGCCCGCTCCCCCAGGCCCGATCGCGTGTGGAACTTCACGCGAACCCCTCAAATTCACGCGCCCAGGCTATTCGCGTGTGAAACTTCACGCGAACCCCTGAAATACACGTAGCACGCTCCCCCAGGCCCGATCGCGTGAGGAACTTCACGCGAACCCCTGTAATACACGTAGCCCGCTCCCCCAGGCCCGATCGCGTGTGGAACTTCACGCGAACCCCTGTAATACATGTAGCCCGCTCCCCCAGGCCCGATCGCGTGTGGAACTTCACGCGAACCCCTCAAATTCACGCGCCCAGGCTATTCGCGTGTGAAACTTCACGCGAACCCCTGAAATACACGTAGCACGCTCCCCCAGGCCCGATCGCGTGAGGAACTTCACGCGAACCCCTGTAATACACGTAGCCCGCTCCCCCAGGCCCGATCGCGTGTGGAACTTCACGCGAACCCCTGTAATACACGTAGCCCGCTCCCCCATGCCCGATCGCGTGTGGAACTTCACGCGAACCCCTGAAATACACGTAGCCCGCTCCCCCAGGCCCGATCGCGTGAGGTACTTCATGCGAACCCCTGTAATACACGTAGCCCGCTCCCCCAGGCCCGATCGCGTGAGGAACTTCACGCGAACCCCTGTAACACGTATTTTTTGTCAGCGGGTGTCCGTGTTTGTGGGTACCCCTTTGCACGTAATTTTTCCTGGAGGGCCACAGTATGGGACATTCATCATGGCAGTATATAGGTGCTATTTGTTGGCGCACCTTTTGGCGCACATTTCTTACAGCCGCAGAGACGCTACCGCCTCCTTTCTTGTGGCGGTCGTGTTTGTGCCTGTGCGCTGGTTTGAGCGTGCGCTTTTTTCCCCTATTCTATTCCATGAATACGTGTTGTAGGCGAGCGTGTGGGCGTTCCGCGCACTTGTGCCCTGTACTTCCCCCGTGACGCCCACGTTTTGGCTAGTTGTTCCCCATTCCGAGTGTTACGCCCGTGTTCCGCCTACTTTTATTGCGTGCGCCGCGCTATGTGCGAATTTCGCTGTGGCCTGTGCGATTTTCGCTGTGACCTGGCGCACGCTGTTAGATGGCCTGTGCGCCAACGTGCGCCAACGTGCGCCGCGCACTTTTTTTTCGCACATCCGCTGGTTTTCTCGCGCACGGCCTTCCATGAATCGACGTGCGCTGCTTTTCGTGCGATTTTCGCACGTTCACTGCGATTTTCGCTATTCCACTGCGAATCGCACGTTTTTGCCCACTTGCGCCGCGCTAATTATTCCATGAATCGGCCTGTTGATGTTTTAGCTACTATCTCTGCTGTTCGCACCAAAAAATATCTTGCCAGTTTTAGATATTTTGACATCAAGTTTTGCACTTGCACTTTGATGACTCAGCTGCTAATTTTTGCAATTTTTGCACAGTTCATCAGATTGATGCACCAGCACTTTATTATATCCACCATTTGGAGGCTGGATAGGCATATTGCTGCCTTGCTGCTTTATTTTGCTCTTTTGCACTTTATAATTGATATTTGATGTTTTAGCTACTATCTCTGCTGTTTGCACTAAAAAATATCTTGCCGGCTATATTATTCTGCTGCTAATTTTTAACATTCAGGTCCAGTCCGACTGCTTTTAATCTGATTTTACATCTAATTGTGGTTGACTAGTTTCATTTGTCATTGTATTGCATTGTCTATTTTTAGTGTTGGGAATAACCTTTGTCACTGGACTAACTATGCATTTATATGGGAGACCTTTTAATACTTCGAGTGTGGCTTATTACATCTTTTATGCTATGCGATTATCACACTAATAATTTATACATTTTGTATTGATATGTTGTCAAGTCCCCTCATATGTATTTTTACATGTTTGAGGTCCTTCTTGCTGGATAAAAGCATTTGCAAAGCACTGTGCTCTAATCTTTTATGTTTCAGCATACATGCACACTCCCCTCCAACATGGCCGCCCCTGTCCCCTTGAAACTGGTAATAGCCATTGCCATTGACATAGTTGAAGGACTACTATTGAAAATGTATTTACACTGTCCAACCTTCTCCCCCGTACGTGATCAAGCGCTTAGTATAGCGCGAAACGCGTTGTTTGCAGGCTGCTGCCCCTAGGCGTCCTGTTGTTGTTCTGTCTTCTATGTGCTGCTATGTATCGTGTACTTGTTTTTTGCACGATGCGTTTTGTTTTTACCTTATGAAAACATTAAAGACATCAGTAATTCTTACACTGTGTCTGTTTGTTTTTTTCCGAACCTTTTGAACCTGGCATTCATGTTTGTGCCTGCGGGAGTGCGATTCGCCTTCTCCTCCTCTCTTTCCATATATATATATATATATATATATATATATGTGCTTCCTTACATTGTGCTGAATGGCACATTGGATTGGATCATATTATATATATATATATATATATAAGATCAAAAGTAATCCAAGGCTGGCGACATTTATGAGAAGGATGGAAATATTGGGTGGGATGCAGAATAGCAAGTGAAGATGGCAACGCAGAATCGAGTGACGAAACAGATAAGTTAATAGGGGGATAAGCAAAGTGAAGGACAGAAGGGATGGTATCAGAGTCTGGAGAAACGTGAATAGTAAAGGACTCATGAATATGACAAATAAATTAATCAGGATAATAAGAAAGATTGGGAGCAATGGAGGTAGCAAAGGGAAAGACAGATAATTGTGATCCGGGGACAACAAGGGCATACTTTTCATCAAAAGGAAGCAAAGAGAAGACTAGAACAAGTGATGATCGAGAAATATGACAAGGATGAGTGCGGTGTTATGGAGGGTGATAGGAAACAAGTAATGGGAGAAAGTATAAAGAAGTGTGAGTGGTGTCCAGATGAAAGTTAAATTTGCCAAGAAGGAAAAAAAAAATCATAGTCAAGAGGAAGAAGAGAAGTTAACAAAGAATCAATGTCATCACAAAAGGAATATAGACAGACTGGAAGGGATATATAATATGAAAAGCAAGATGGTGCAGAGCGGCAGTATAAATAACATGATATTCAAAGGAGGAGAATGAGCGAAGGGAGGAGAGAGGAGGAGCTAGAGAAAATTAAGAGTGCAACAAGAGCCAGTATAACTGCCTCTAACAGAGGGTGTGAACAGTATCTAAAACGTATCTAAAATAGGACTCTGGGAAAGTAAGACAGACAGGGGTACTGGTATCTAATGAAGAAACCCAGGTTTTAGTGTGAAAGAGGAACATTACATTTAAATGAATTAAGGTATGCAGGATTGGATGTGTTTCATTACAGAATGACCAGAGGTTAATTAAGGCCAGTTTATTGCGATGTGGATGGAAGATGTATGTCCAGAGATCAATTTGTAGGATATCTTATAAGGGACGGTAAATAACTCATCCATATGCATAAGATAAAGTTAGTGGGACTAGTGGGACTAGGAACAGTCATACAGGAGTCAAAGCAAAGAAGTAGGGTAAGTAAGATAATTGGCAAGATTGAAGATTAAGTAGCGGGATGGCAACTAATATGAAAAAGGCTTGAGTGATGCTAGAATGAAAGCGCTCATAAAGAGAGAACAAAACACTGTAGAAAGAAAGTAATGGCATGATAGCAAAGATGAAAGGTGCCAAGATATTACATTGCCACCCAAACACAAGCAAGTATGTATTGAGAGAGACTTTGTAATCGGCACCCGTAGATGAGTACCCAGAGGGCAAGGACACCTAAAAGGAAAGACTAAATAGATATCAAGTGAGCAGGTCAAATGATCAGTCCTGATACTGAGGTCGGTGGGGCTTAAGCACAGCCTGCCAAGGTGAATAAAATCCACCCACTGAGGTGGAGAGCAGTAGATCAGATCTAGATACGCAAAAAGGACTGGTTATTTTTTTCAAAAACAGAGGACAGGACTGTGCCCCTCTACCAACAGCCACTTGTACAAAATAGTCCTGTCTAAACTACTATACAGGTCAGCACCCCCGAACAAGGGGACGCCCTTCAGGAAAGGATCTCAACACTGCAAACGCAAAATAGAGCTGCACAATAATCCACTTCAACAATTCTCTTCAAGTGACTATTAACATTATAAACTCACAAAATATACTATCAATAATCAATTCTTTATTACAAAAATTAATTAAAAAACTCAATACACACAATGTACATGAACATACAATAAATCATCCAATTAGTGTGCAAAAGAAAAAAGGTTTTAAATACACATTACTTTTCAAAGCTACCTCTCCTTCAATAACCAATATGGAGAAAAAAATATTTCATGAAAATGACACATACACTTAATACTAGCACTTGGTGAATTCAAACATCCTTGTGTCTGGTGTTCAACCAATTTAGTCATAGACAAGTTCTTTAATTACACATCTGTAATAGGCTACTAATGCCTTATTATGACTGCATAGACAATCTAACAGTATTTATTCCCAACATGTTTCATTCCCATCAAATTGCAAGATGGTAGCTGGGTTCGCACTCTTCAATATAACTTTCTTGGGGTTAACTGTTTTGAATTGAGCAGTGACCTAGGGAAATAGTACAAGATTCACTATTAATTTGAGCTGTTATATCTTCAAGTTTTTAACACATATGAACACTTTTCAGGGATCCACTATTTTTGTGTGGAGACTAATTCGTATTCTAGTACCAACTAATGTATGATATCTTCATGTTTAACAGCTGCTCAAGCACATAAAATGTATGATTATGGTGAGGCTTGCCACGCTTGATTAGTGGATCACTTCAAAGTCTGGAAGGTAGAAGAGCATTGTCCCCTTAGTGCATTGTTCAAGCAATAACCACCTAAACTACACATTATTAAAATCTCAAGAGAAATTTCAAAACCACTCTTACAGGTCTTATCTAAATAAAAACAATTAAGAATGATTTAATCCGGGGTCAAAATAAACTAATTAGATGACCACAGTTTACCTAAAAGGTACCAAAGCAGCCAAACTCCAAATTGTCGCACACAGAAATGTCCAGTCTCAAAAACAGTGGACAGACAAAACCAACAAGTGCAACCGGTTATCTCATTGGTAAATATTTCAAAAAAAGGTGATGCATGTTTGTCTCCACACACTCAAGTACAAGCATAAATGCTACTTAAGCTCGCCCTCGAGGTTTAAACAATTTTATACAACGTGTCCAAGTCGATAGGGGAAAGAAAACTCACTAGTTCTTGATTATCTTCATATTCTGAGAGATGTTATATTCAAGCAATGCATACGGCTTTAAATGGGCTCGGATTTTCTCGTTAGAGCACTGCAAAAACTGAGATGTTAAATTCAAGCAATGCATACAGCTTTAAACGGGCTCGGATTTTCTCGTTAGAGCACTGCAAAAACTGTAAAACAAATAGTTACTACAAATCCTGAGTCTATAAAGGTCGATTTAGTCAACGTTTCCTTGGAGAGAAAAATTCTTATTTTTCTTCCATAAATTCCCCAACCACGAAGCATAGATGCGAGTTCTAACCTATGCATCACATTGAAGTATTCTTCTTACCTAGCCGCGCGTCTATACCCAGGGTATAACTTGCAGCATGGACTGATTCTGACATAGTGCGCATCACACTCAAAACACCTTTTACCTGTGAAAATTGGAAAATGAGGGGTCTGAACGCAACTTGTATTCCCAATACTATTGCGTTTCCAATCCTGAATGTGCGTCGCAACTATTCTTCGTCCTTTTTATGTGTGTGAAGATACTCGGAACGGAAATGTGTTTTAGCACTCACACTGAACAAAACTTGAACATATTCTGCATTTGCTCATATGTCTCGTGTGTGATTGTTCATTTTGGATAAGTGGTTTTTGGACAAAAGTCACTTAAGCGCATAACATCCTGTACACAAACGTGTGTTACATTCTCACTATATAAATGGCTCTTCAGAGATCCCAGTAGCAATTTTGTTACAATGCACCTTAATTCTGCTAAGTGCTGTACTTCACATTTGAGTTTCAAAAAAGCGCACTGAGTTAGCACTTCTACATTTGAGGAATATGCTGTTCTTTACCTCGTGTTACTGCCATAGTGACCATACAAATGTGTGATGTCATCAAACTCTAACCTATGGTAATGTTACAGCAACAGATAACATTATGTAGTGGACCAATCAACCATTTCATTAAGTCCATCTTCTACACTTTTACACAGATAAATTAGTCTGTATTCATTATTGTATAGTCTCTTCTTATGTATTCCAATGTCATCTGATGAATGTACCTGTGTCAATATAATCCATGTAAAGGTCTCAGGGGCTTGTTCCATCGCCAGAAAATGACCGACCATAGGTGCAATAAGTACTGAGTTTCAAATGCAGCTCCTATGCTCTATAATTCTCTTCTTAACTTTCCTCTCAGTCATTCCAATATATGTTTTATGGCAAGGACACCAAATTGCATAAATTACCATTTCAGAATCGCAGTTGGTAAATTGCAATTGTTTCCAAGGTCTTTTTAGACCTAAATCCACTTCTTTTGACCTTTCTGCAGTTGCACAGCAACTACACATGCCACACGGGGTGTGTCCCACAGGCTTAGCTAGCCCCCATGATTCAGCAAGAGTATTCTGTACATTTTGCTTTGACACATCATTTTGTGTTAAGACTTTTATGTTGGCTCCTCGTTTGAAGGCACATAAAGGTTGTTTAAGAGGACACTCACCTCACTTTTTAAAATGTGCCAGTTCATTTTTACAATACCATTAACTTTATTAGATAATGGATTGAAAGTACTCACAAAAACGATTTGATCTCTTGACTTAGGTTTTTCTCTATATTCTAAGAGGGCTTCCCGATTGTTATTCCTTGCCCTTTCCACGCTTTCTTCACAATGGACTTGGGATAGCCCCCCAAACTAAGTTTAGAACATAGGGAAAGTGCTTCATTTTCAAAGGTCTGCTTATCTGAACTGTTATGTTTTAACCGGAGAAACTGTCCCACAGGAAGATTTTCTCTCATATGTTTGGGGTGGCAACTATCGAGCTGTAGATCAGAGCCTGCAAAAGGCCGGCAGACAAAAGGAATGCTCCAGGTGGGAGAGGGTGGTTGGTAGAGCAAAGCCAGGCACGAGTCTTTTCTTCCTGTTGTTTAGCAATCACGAGAGCAGGCCATAGGATCAGCCCTACACAATATGTGGGAGGGGCTTAAGTGGAGCCCACAGAAGTGGTTGAAATCCACCCGTTGAGGTGGAGAGCAGCAGATATGAGCCAGAAACAGGCAGGCAGCAGGACGCTCAAGGTGGAAGCAGATGGTAGGTGGAGTAAAGTCAGAAACCATGTTTTTCCTGATTACCAGTCTTAACACTGAAGGTTAGATTTAAATTCAAAATTGTAACTGTAGAGTGGGATCCAGTCAGTAGGGTTCGAAGTTGGCAAAAATGTTCCCTATGTTACTTACCCAAAAAGTACATATTGTTCAGGTGAAGGATCATCCTGAAGATAGTTTGTAGGTGGAGGGAAGAAGATGCACATGTCACTCAGGAGCACACCCCTCACTTCCTTCATATTGGAAGGGCAGCAAGAAAGTACTGTGCATGACACCTGGAATGTACCCTTGAACTGATGTGATAGAAGGAAGTCTGCAGAGACCACTGGACATAGAAGAACTATACGTAAAGCCTTACAAGTGTAAAGTGACATCATGAAGAGAAGAGATGAGGACGCACTGAAACAATATACGAATACTTAAATAATCAAGATGTGACTAACGTGACAAAGTGATTATATATGTGTAAACAAAGGACTTATATACAATGAGAAGATAAGTGAGAGGGGATGCATTGGATGTATATGCGCAGAAACGCAAGGTAGATGAGATGTGCAGAGGTTTGCTAAATGTCGGAAATATAACACTGGTAAAGCAGCCATGATGACAAAATGGACGTTGACTCTGTATAATAGTGAGCAAAATGCCTGAAGGAGAGACACCAAGACTGCAGAGCTAACATTCATTGGAATACAGATTTGTGCAAGAATAAAGAATAATTGTTTGGCTCAGGATCAAAGATGCCACAGTAAGAAGTAACTGCAAGGCACACAAGGATTTTAAGAGGATAAACCATGTACACAGGACATATTTCTCTTAGATTAGGCAAAGGAGTAAACATTTGTGTGTGTGCCAAATATTGGAAAATTAAGGATGCAGAAAGCATATGCAAGACGTAACAACCACGTCTCTGAAGGCCAAAGAGAGTAATAGCACTCAGTATAATTTAATCAAATAACACTAAATAGGAGGATAAGATGGACAAAATCATGGTCTCCTCACACATGGTGCAATACCAGAAAACAATGCCTATTCCTGCACCTGGGTTTCATTTTGCTTACGTGTTGCTAACGAGCCAAATGTCCAAGGTTGGAAGAGAATGCAAACGAATCATGAGGGCCTATGCAATAGTGGACTATACATTGTTGCAGAAGCCAATCCGCTGCTGTTATTCTGCTATTATCTGTATTATAAGTAGTTAGAGGATATTCCAGGTGTGCTTACTCGTACTCATAAATGTAGCCAATCATGTTTCTAACAGCTAAATAAGCTACAGGTATAAATGTTCCCTTGATCTATCGCTCTGACCGATATGTTTTTACTATTTGCCATGTAGGATGACATCACAGCTGACGTATATTGAGTTATAAAGCCTTTGTGTGACTGAAATGTTTTCAAGAGTGTATGAGTTGCGATTTTTTATGCTTGCCTGATTTCCCTACTTTCCTTAATTGAACTGAAAATAAAGTAGTGTTTTGCCATATTCTTTGAGTCTTTGAGGATGGAATAAACAGAGTAACTCCCAGAATATCTCAGCCTCAGCTCAGGAGGAAACGTGCCTCTCATACAAATATTTTCATCCCCATACATTTCTTAGCAGGCCTTGAGTACTTCGAAGAAGCCCATGCCAAGTGTTTGCCCCCAGAGGAAGTAAGGTTCAAATCCCAACTGCAATTACAAGTGCCTGGAATTCCACCAGCTTTCCTGTCTTTAGAACCTGTCTTCTAGAGGCCTAGGGAGCAATACGAGGGTCATTTTGCTATCCACTGTACATGGTTGCTACACACAAAGGCTCACAATAACAACCTGGCAGGTGTGAAAGTCTTAAAGTCTGACCAATCCTGAGCCAAATACAGACTCACATCATTCAAACATTTCAAACAGATGGACTAACATCTGCAAGCATAGAAAGCTCACTATACATATTAACTATGTATGTCTATGTATTGCAATACTGTGTTTGCCTACTCTCAAGCAGCCAGGGCTGGGGGTCAGTGGACTGATGCATCCACTACAGGGATCTGTGTTTGACCTCTTTGTCATAGGTCAAAATCCTCCTACAGTCAATGACATTAGTGTGATTCTGTTCAGAAGTAATACACATCGTTTATCTGTCTTTAGCGCCAAGATACCCCTGTGGGGCTGAACATGCACCTGTTCTGTTAAGTAAGGCACTGTGCAGTCCCACTGTGAATTAAAGTAATGTCTAGCGTGACATGAGAAGAACAGAAACTCCTTATAATAGCCGTTTTGACATCAGGGTATCAGGCGAATTCAATTGAACTGTATTAGTTTGACCACTCTAGTGTCTTCCCGTATATTACCAACAACGTTCTCCTATGTAGAACGTTTATCTATAACTGTGCCACTGTTGGCTCAGGCTCATCAGCCCAATATTTACAATTCTGTTGTTTGACCCATTGAAAATGTTATAGAGATGCTGGGGCAATTACGTTGCAAAACATTCAGGACTACCCAAGTACAATCTTGACCCCCTCATGCATCCAGCATTATGTACTAACATACCATTTTCCAAAGTTGCCTTGGTTAACAACCCAATTATCACAACACTTTATGACATATACGGCTCCTCCATATTGCAAAACTATGTTCCACTTAACAGGGCGGACAAAAGCTTTCCTCTGCAGTATGCCACCTTGCCTGTGATTGTTTGTAGCATCTCGTTTCCTCTTTCCCATACCCTTATCTTCCCCTTTGTTTTCTTAATAATAATAATAATAATAATAATAATAATAATAATAATAATAATAATAATAATAATAATCTTTGCTTGCACATTTCTTTTATTTGGTACGTACTGTTCTGTTGTCTCGATGATTCTGCTGCTGCTTCACATTGTTGAGGAGTCATGGCCCATTTCCAGCCTATGTTTCAAAGGTAGATGTGATGGAAGTACATTTTTCGCCTTCTTCCTGTTTCACTGCCTGGAAAAGAAAAACCTAAAATGTCAAATCTGGAAAAATACATTTACAGATGAATTTGGATATTTAAACAAAACATATCCGATGTTATTTCCAATTCATGAAAAAGGAACCCATCAATAGTACAAAAATGTGTGTGTTGTTTGTGTATATGGTATGTTTAGATGTGATGTATGTGATGTTGATTAGGTTTTAGGATGAGTTCCTTTTATTAACAATTTTTGCCGCTGTATATTATATTGGTGTTCCTTTTTCATGAATTGTAAATACCATTTTATATTGTTTGATTAAATATCCAAGTTCATCTCTAAATGTATTGTTCCAGAATGGACATTTCAGGTTTTTCACATCTTTGTTCCCAGAATCTGAAAGACAGGGACCCCTGCTTTTCTGTGTACATGAGACACTGCTTGGCCCAGATGTAATTGGTACACTGCTTCAAACCCCTTTCTCTCCCATGTACTTCAGCTGATGACTATTGGTTTTGTCACAGTTCCTTCTGGCTTACACACCCTTTACCCTGGCCGACCCATTCATCTCAATATTGAACAAGGGAATGTATTTTTCCTGGTCTGCATTTTCTATAGTTGTACTTGCAGAGTTAGGATATGGTGGATGTTCCTGTAAAACACTGTTATTCTTTGATCACTTAGACATGTTGACATCGTTCAAGTTTAGGGTAGGATCAGGGTTTGGAAATCATACTTATCTTCAGTCTGAGCAAAACACTGTTCAGATATTATAGAGCCATGTTTAGCTCTACCAAAGCTGTGTCCTGCTTCTCACCCACAGCAGGCACACATAGGTCGTATGGCTCTTCTCCTCTCTCTCTGCCTTTCAAAATATTCTCTGTAATTCTGCCCTTAATTATTCCTTTATTTTCTTCTGTTCATTTGGGAGATTCTGGTGGCTTAGGGTCAGTTACTCATTGGTCCCTGTTTTGCCAGCTGTAAGCCTTCCTTTGGGTTTAATAATGATATCATGACCAGAACATTCCAACGTTAGGCCACTTATTTCTTTGTGGTTGCCAATGAATGTTTCCTGTCTGATTGACACATTCTCTGCAATAACAGGCCTTTCGAAATTATTAAGCACTGACTGGCCTGTGCTGGATATGTTTGCTTATTTTCTCTTATGGCGAGCATGGAGGCTTGCATGTTGTCCTAATGACAATTCATCTCTTTGACCCCTTAGTTAAAGTACTACCAAAGACCACCCCATCAATGTGTTGCCTCTCCTGAGAGGCCTGCGTTTCCCCGGTGGCCTCGCCAACAGCTGACATGTGCTTTTGCTCATGTTTTCGGTGCCCCGGATATAAATATTCCTCATGCTCACAACCAGTTCCTCAGATAACATGGTGGGCTAAGGTTGCTGATATGCAGAGTTAAGAGACAACACCACACACTGAAGCCCAAAAAGTACTCCAAGGGCATTGACATCAAGGGCTTAATGCACCCCATACTAGTTAATATAACACAGTTCATCTATAAATTCCTTCCAACATGTGTCAGGTTTGGGTACCATAGAAGATAATGAGGGAACAAGGCAGCCATTATGCCTCTACAGTACCTTCACAGCAGACTATTTTCTCACCTCCACATATAAAAGTATACACAATTCACAATGCCTTAATGACATGACCATTAACAAAACATAAGGTTGGCATTTGTGATAAAAACATAGAAGAAGGAGGATCTATCCATTACTCTGAATACTTGGAACCCTGTAATTAACGTTGTGGGTTAGAGCCTGAGAGCTACGAACCAGAATATGAGATGTAGAGAGAAGACCTTTACATTGATAATCAGTTGCCTTATCCAAAATGTTACACAGTGCACTCCTTGGTCTACATATTTCAAATAAGGTATTCAAATACTAAAACTAAGTATTTGTCCTATTTCTTGGGTTTTAAGGTGCAGGGGAGATAACTCCTGAATAATAGATGAAAAAAAAGGTTCCCAAAAGTAGGGAATTCCCATCCCCTGCACACTTTCACTGGCTTAGACATTTGGTAAGTATCTTTCACAGATGATTTTTAACCAAAAAGGTTTCAATGTGCTAATATGAATATTTCAGATACCACTTTGGGTTATGGGTCAATCCCAAGAAGCTTCAAACACAATACACTTCCATCAATAGTTGTTTTACAAAAAATACATTTTTTATTAAATGACCCAACGTGTTTTGAGAATGAATCTCTTCATCAGGGGTCTTGATCAGTTGATATTTCCATAAACAATTAGAGACACAACCAAATACGATATTTTACGACATCTACCTTATAATCTCCATGGTCTTAAGAGCACCATTGTTCAACAGAATGGAATTTTGACGGCTGTGAACTACCACCTCATGGCATTCTGTCCCCATTGACTGAATCAGCAAATATTCAAGTGTTTCGAAAAGCACACCTCCGATAATAATATCAAATTCCCAAGATAAAGAAAACAAGAGAACCTTGTTCTCACCTCTCCTTATCTCTAAGCATTTCTCAACCTCTAGCTCCTCTATTCTCCTAATCGGATAGTTGTGTTCCTTTCAGTCCTATTTTCATTGTGCCATGGCTTCCACCTATCCAATAGATTAATACAAAATTGAATTGATTAGAGTATCTCAATTCAATCTGTGTGTCATATTTTGTGCATAACAATCCTCTACCAGAAAATATGATGCCTTTAGGAGCAGTACTCACTGCTCCTCTGGTCTGTTACTTATGCAAAGTGATGATGATTGTGGATTTCGATGCTGAGGCGTAACATACATACATGGTCTATTAAGTAAAAGATGGTCTTGATAGGGACAGTTTACAAGAAGATAAGAAATCTTCTCATTCATACTGCTCAGGGAATATTAAAAATACGTACAGCATTTCTCCAAGAGAACATTAACACCTACTTGATCCGCCAATATCGATGAAGACAAACATTAATGATGCTGACAGAAGTTAGGCTATTAGGGGGAGCATGCAGAGCAGATCAGAAGCAATCGATCAACGGACCAGGTACAACAGGAGTACATTAATACTCTGGATAAACATACAGTCTCACAGGAACGTGAGTGGATTAAACATCTGTATAAATGCAACGCCTATCATTGGGAGTCTAGCAATAATCTAGGGAACATTTCTGATAGGCAGATAAAAAAAGAAGCAGATAATATGGAACATTAATGAATTTTTACAAAGAATGCAATGTTATAAGCAATGCTGTGGGATGCAGGAGGTTTTTACTAAGTATAATTGGCAATCACAATTGCACTAAGGATATAAACTTCCAAAATCAAAAGACAATAATTGGTTCTTGGGACAATATTGCTTCTTACATTAAGCTTGGAGGTCGTTTATGATGTTCCTGCCCCTGTTTGGACAGAGGACATTTTAAAAGCTATTAAAACTACCTATACTGTTAAGATACCAATGCATAGCAACATTCTAAGTGAAGGTTATAAGATGCCTGATTATGTATTGGTAGAAGGATTCAAAATAATATTTGAGTCCACGGCCATTTGCTTGAAGACCCAATACCATGGCATAAAGCTGTAATGTGTTCCCCACAAAGATGGCCATATTGGTAACAGTGATAACCATGTGTGCAGTGAGATGAACAAATATTGAATTGAAATTTAAATTCTGGAAATCTCTGAAGAGTATTACCATTCTGAAGGTGAGTTGTCGCTTTTGACTTGAACAGAGTCATGGACCCATGCAGAAAATAGAATGTAATTTAATAATCAGGAACAAAGCTAGAATATGACTATTATCACTGAAATGTTGTTTGTTTACTCCCCACTTGCGCATTAATCACTGCCAGATTTCAGCAACAAAAATAAACCTTGGTTGAGCACTTGCTCCCTAACCCAGTCAGTTATTGTCCTGCTATTCTCAGTATTGACTGAATAATTCGCTTTTGAATTTACCCAACATTCTTTTAAAATTATTATTATTATTGTTGTCCTTGGTGCTTAACATAAAACCAAATGAAAAATATTGTAAAAACACTGTTTAAAAATAAAATGAATGCATCTGGATCTGCTAAACTTGTACATGAAGAAGGACATAGCCGTGTAAGGTGGCTCTCTTTTTCACTGAAATGATAATAAGTGACATGTTTCATTTTTGTAAACTAACTTGAACTGTGGATTTTATTTAGTTCCGGCTATCGCATTAACCGGCCTGGACACCGCGACGGTTTAACCTATCAGGAATCAGACAAGGAGTTGCCGCAAGCAGAACATATCCACGGCCAAGCACTGTGCTGGCTTCTACAAACCTCAGGGACAGCACTTACTTCCTCCTTTACGTGATGCGTTTGTGACAGGCTGGATAAATGGGCTGTCACTAGAAAGAAAACGTGCATGCAATGCATTTCCAACACTCCATTGAAGAAAACAAATAAGTGACATTTCAAACGCCGCAGTCATTAAGTGAGTTTCAAGCTATGTATAAAAAGCTATTCAAAGGCATAATTAACCAACATATGGCGGGCTTCAAATATAATGAGAGCACAGTCATGCGCCTTTGCAGTCAGCAGTTGATGCAGACGGGACGCGTGCAAACTTGATCCCTGCGAGGAAGGTTTATTTCTCTGTTTTATAATTCTCCAGATCCAAAACGGCGCGTCTTTCACTGACGACTACAGGTTGGATGATGCGTTTTTAAGGCGTGCTTGTCATAGAAATGTGCAGGTCATCTTATCCTCGAAGGTGACCAGCGCGTTTCATTTGCATTAAATCAAGCATGCACAGGTGCTGGCCAGCAGTGTAAAACATTCACTGTCCAGCACCCTTGCAGATGCGTCACACACTCCCAGCACCCCGGAAGCTCATTTCTAAGTAACACGCTGTTAAAAGGCCCTTAAATGTGACATTTAAAACAGAAATTATCAAATTGATAGATATGTATATCTACATCTGTGCTATACACTTGGTGGGCTATATATTAAGGGTTATTCTCACCTGGAATGCAATTGGGAAATGGTAACTATGGATCAATGCTGGGTTGCTATTTATGCTGCACAATCTCAAGAGTATATTGGTGCAGCGTATTACATTTGGAAGAAGGTGTTATTTCATTCTGTGTAATTCCATATATGTAACTTTTGTAATCTTATGTTATTTTATATGCTGTGTATGACTGGTATGGAGTTATTAATGTCCTTAAACTGTGTGTATAAGGTTTTAATTAACAAATGTGCACAATACAACTTTTTTTTTTAAAGTATATCATTTATCCCTGTTTGAGTGATAGAAATGTAAGTGGGACCTCAGAAAAATGTGTGGCCAGGTCTTGAAAGACGCTGTCGTGTATTACCCATCACCACTCACCTGTTCCAAACAGGTGCAGCGAGAGAGGGCGCTAGAGAGCCGTCCAAGATGGTGGCCTCCCTGTGCGCTCTGTGTAGCTCCCCAAAGATCCTGAAAAATCGCGACTTCCGTGGCACCCAAACAGTTCGAGGTCTCCAGTCACCGAAAGCTAAGGCGTTTCTGCACAAGATCCTGCAGTCATTTTGCCAGCCACCTGAGGTTTTGTCCGCGTGCGACAGGCAGCGAGGTGTCCAACCCCCACCCCTCCTCCCTTCATCCGTCTGGAGAACGCAGCCTTCGCCAGAGCTGCAGGGGACCGGGTGCGCACAAGACAGCTGAGCCGGCAGTAATACCATGGGGCTCCGTCCGCGCCTCGCCAGAGCTCCTGCGGCGCAGAGTGGAGCGAGTGACTGCGCGTCTGCGACGCTCGCCGGCGCCAGCCCGGAGCGCCCGCCGCGCTTCGCCAGAGCTCCTTGGGGACCGAGAGGAGCTGGCGGTTGCGCGGCTGCGGCAGCCGACGAGCGACCGGAGGACCAGCGGAGCTTGCCGGTGCCGCGGACGGCGTCGCCGAGACCGCAGCCCACACACCAGCTTGGAGCCAAGAACGAGCGCTCTGCGTCCCCCCCACGATCGAGGGAGCACGTGGCGGGCCCGCTCAGCCCCCGGATTTCCCGTGTGACAGATCACCAGCTAGCGATCACCGTGGCCCTACAGGGCCTGCCAACTGCATACCCACTGGAGCAGAAATTGGGCCCCGGCGGGTTGAAACAAGGAGGCCCCGCTCCCTGGAGCCACATCCATCTTAGGGCCTTCAACCTTGCCCATGATACGCAGCGAAGGACTGCAGACATACAAAGCGAACCCACTAACCTGGGGCCCACATTAAGAGACTTGCAGAGGTAGCCCCGTACAGTTTCACACTCATAAACAGAAGGACCATCCTACAGGGGGTTACCCCATTAACCTAAAGGTGCCTAAGACCCCACCTGCAACACCTGCAATACTCACCTAGCACTTGATGAAGAGAAATCGGCCCAGACCTCGGAGCAGCCATACCTCCAGCACTCGATCGCAGCCGAGTTCAGACTGCAGCAGTATCCAAGATTTGACTGAGAACTAACCAAAGGGCGCAAATACCCTAGGAACGTTGGCGCTCTGTCCACTGGCGCAGCACAAAATCCCTCTGCACCTCTTCCTAGACACTACGGAGGCAACAGTGTGGAAAACAAATCTGAGGTCAGTGCACCACAACACACGACAGAGGCCCCCCCAGCCATCTAGCCAAAAAGGATACCCTGCGACCTTCCAGCTGGTCCTCTCGGGCGCGTCCCACGTCGTCCCCCTGGGGCTTTGCCGCCCACATTCAACACAAAGATGGGGAAAAATGACAGGTCACAGAGAAAACTGAACTTTGAGGGCTGTTCCTCCACCAAATCGACTTCCTCAAACAGTAGATTCCAATCACCCAATCAAGAACCGCCCCACGGAGTGGAAGAGGCACAAGAACTCGACATTAGAGAAATTCTGTTAGACCTCAAGGCAGGCATAGGAGGCCTAGGGAGAAAACTGGACTCTCTCTCTTCCAAAGTCGACCAGCTCTAACATTGGCTGGACAAGCATGCTGACAGACTGGACACTGTCGAGCAGAGGGTCTCCGACCTTGACGATGGCACAACAGCCTTAACCTCCAGAGTATCCTTATTAGAGGCGCAAGTGAAAGCTGTGAGCGCCAAGAACGAAGATCGCGAAGGACGCTCCCGACGGAATAACATAAGGATTGTCAGTGTTAGAGAGCATCAGCCCACTCAAAGAATGGAAGAATACGTGGAGAAGATCTGCACAGAGATCCTATCAAAGCTCTTCGTTGTTGAGAGAGCCCATAGAGTTCCTAACGCAAGACCTGTCCCAGGACCAAATCCTCGGTCCATCATAGCAAAGCTGCTCAATTACAGGGACCGTGATGTCTTTCCCTTCTGTAATGGCTTGGCAGGCGAAGAACGGTGGTCTGGAGGGTTGCCCAGAGCATTGCCAGTGGTTAAGATTAAGTCTAAACCTTCTAGCCATCACCTCTTTGTTTTTGCTATGTCACCCCGAGTGGGACGGGTATGCCCAGACGTGGGTCCCGTGCCTGCTGGGCCTAGAAACCCAAGCTACTCCTCACTGATGAGCCCCAACAAGGGCGAAACATGTTTGGGGATGCTTGTGGTCTCGTGCAGAAGGGATGTGGCCTAGCAGTTCGGGCTGGACTGCCCCTTTTGGGGTGGGGCCAAGCCTGATTTGCATATGGTCTTTCCCTTCTGTAATGGCTTGGCAGGCGAAGAACGGTGGTCTGGAGGGTTGCCCAGAGCATTGCCAGTGGTTAAGATTAAGTCTAAACCTTCCAGCCATCACCTCTTTGTTTTTGCTATGTCACCCCGAGTGGGACGGGTATGCCCAGACGTGGGTCCCGTGCCTGCTGGGCCTAGAAACCCAAGCTACTCCTCACTGATGAGCCCCAACAAGGGCGAAACATGTTTGGGGATGCTTGTGGTCTCGTGCAGAAGGGATGTGGCCTAGCAGTTCGGGCTGGACTGCCCCTTTTGGGGTGGGGCCAAGCCTGATTTGCATATGGTCTTTCCCTTCTGTAATGGCTTGGCAGGCGAAGAACGGTGGTCTGGAGGGTTGCCCAGAGCATTGCCAGTGGTTAAGATTAAGTCTAAACCTTCCAGCCATCACCTCTTTGTTTTTGCCATTCTAAGAGCTGCCAGAGACAAAGGTGCGCTCCAATATGATGGAGACAAGATTACATTTTTCCCAGATTTCTCCCAAGCAGTGCAGGCGCAAAGACGATCGTTCACAGCAGTGAAACGCAGACTGCAAGAAAATCAAATTCAGTATTCCATGCTTTTCCCAGCAAAACTCTGCATACAATACGGAGGCAAAACTCAGTTCTTCAACACGCCTGAGGAGACTAATGAATACCTGGACCGCAATGGCTGCAGACCCGCCCCAAACAACGGAAACCCCCAAAGGGGAAATAGACCGAGAAGAGATCCACCATAAAGACCCATTCCACAATTGTCGCAAATAGGAGACATCTCAGCAACACAAATGTAACATCACCACCACGGAACAAACTCATATCGGGGTTGGGAGCCAGCCTCCTCTTGGAGGGCCAGTTGCGCCCCTAGCATAGCAATGTTGACTGTTTTGTTTACAGGGGACTGTTTACCAAGGGCCAGTTGGGAGTTGCCCCTACAGGAGAGGGTGGGCATATTGTGGGCCCAGAGTACACCCGTCGGCATGGTAACTCCATGTTCCGCCATTTGTTCTTGTTGGTTGACGAGGGACCTCTCTGTGGGCCAGTTGGGGGTTGCCCACCCTAAGGAGAGAAACGTTACCGGCCTGTTGCGGTTTGCCTATGGACTGTGCTCCCCGAATATACCGGGAAAGTTCCGCGCTGCCCGTTCCCCACCACCCTCCTATCCCCTATCTCTCAGGCCACTATCAATACCGCCACACCATTCAGGCACCCTACCTCCGTGCATTGACCCCTACACTGGGCTAAACTTAGCCGCATCAGTGTTGATCATTGGAAATGACAAGTGGTGCAACATAAAGATTAACTCGACCCATTCAATGTCTTCTTGACGTGGAACATAAGAGGAAGCAATATCCCGTCCAAAACCAGGAATATACTCCAATACCTCAGACAACACGAGGTGGACGTGGCCATGATTCAAGAGACTCACCTGCTCCCAGGGAAAGATCACCAGTGGGCCAAGAGCTGGGGCTGCCACAGGTACTCCTCCTCATACTCCTCCTACTCTGGAGGAGTCGCCATCCTCATACACAGGAGGATCAGCTTCCGCCTGGTCCGCACGGTGAAAGACACCGAGGGGAGAGCAGTCCTAGTAAGCAGCATCATAGCAGGCCAGAAAATGACTTTCATCAACTCCTACGAACCAAACATGGATGGCCCTGACAATTTTGGATGGGTGTTAACTCAGCTCTCCACTCGAAACTCGGCAACTATAATCTGGGGAGGCGATATGAACACGGTATTAGATCCAACAAGGGACTGATCGAAAGCCACTCCACAGCCTCTTTCCAAAGCTTGCCTCCAAATAAAGGAAATCTGCAAAGCATTTGATCTGCAAGACACCTGGAGAGTTTCTAATGGGGAACTGCGAGATTTCACCTTTCACTCTGCGGTACACAATACAAGCTCCCGAATCGACTACCTCTTCACCTCAGCGAATGGCCCCTTGTCAAGCGGGCGGTGTTGTATCCATCCAAGAATGCTCTCCGACCACTCCCCACTATTCCTTAGTCTTAAGCCTTCCAACCCTACATCACCACTACAGCGGTGGCGTTTTAAGACGGGCTCGATGCGTGATGAAGTATTTGCCTCCGAGCTAAGAGAGGAGATCAGCGTGTTTCTCGAAGCCAACATAGGATCGGTCCCCTCTGCTGGCACAATCTGGGAGTCTCTACAATGCTTTATTAGAGGAGTCTGCCACGCCAAAGAAAACAGCATCCTCAAACTCATCAGGCGCGAGCTGGTAACCAGCGAAGAGAAATTAAAACACCTTGAGCTCCAGAACGCAAACACGGTTGACCCAAGAATAGCAGTCGCTCTCAAAAAGGAACTGCAAAAATTCAATTCCACAGCAGACCGTGAGATCAAATTTCTAAGTCGCAACAGTCAAGTCCGACAATATGGTGAGGGCCAAAAACCCAGTGCCCTTCTAGCGAACCTAATCAGAGCCGACAACAAACAGTCTCAAATCGAATGGATTCGAACCAAACAGGGCGAGGCGATCCACACCGACGAAAGGATAGCAGAGGAATTCAGACTCTTCTACCAAGATCTGTGCATCCCATCGACCTATTTTCCCTGCTTAACCTCGACAATAAAATACTCGCTAAGGTGCTTACTAAAAGGTTGATGCCACTGATGCCCGCCCTTGTGCTGGCAGACCAAGCCGGCTTCGTACCAACCTCAATACGACCTTCGGATTCAGGAGAATGTTCGGTATAATTGAAGCACTGGACCCCTCAAAGCAGGCAATTGCAGTTCTCCTTGATGCCGAAAAAGCCTTCGATTCGGTGGAATGGCCGTTTCTGTTCACTGTACTTACCAGGATGGGACGTTGTGCCCATTTCATCAAACTTGTTTCTCTATTATACACCAAGCCACGAGCTAATATTATTGTAGGCACAGCCAAATCAGCCCCAATAGAACTACAGCGAGGCACGAGATAGGGCTGCCTACTATCAGCATTAATCTTCGCCTTGGTAATGGAACCATTAGCCTCCAACCTTTGAGAACAACGCCAGCAGAGGGGACTCATCATTGGACCACACAAGCTCATCATATCCCTCTACGCCGATGATGTTGCACTGTTCATACGCGACCCAGAGATCAATCTGAACCCTGTCACGAGGGAAGTCATTAAATTTGGAGCGGCCTCCGGATTAAAAATCAAGCAATCAAAATCCATCGTATTCCCACTGACCCCAGCCACCAAGCAGTTTACAGACGACTTCCAATTCACATGGAAAACTTCCAAGGTCCGATACCTGGGGATACAAATGACACTGAATCAGCATGAGGTGTTTCGAGATAATTACGAAGAGGTGGTCAAGTCCCTTCAAGAAAAGGTGTCACGTTGGAAGACTCTTCCACTAACTCTTTGGGGAAGGGCCTCCTTGGTCAAGATGGTGATCCTGCCAAAACTGCTATACCTATTTACCAATATCCCTTTGCTGCTATCGCAAACCTTTCTGAAAAAACTGAAAAGCTTGGTCCTTGAACTACTTTGGGTGGGCAAGCCAGCCAGAGTGGCACACGCAACACTGACACTCCCGGTTTCAAGTGGGGGGCTGGCCCTTCCAGATTTGGAGAAATACTTTTGGGCAGCGCAAGCTCAATACCTCAGTCATTGGTATGCCACTCAAGTAATCCGACCTCATGTACAAGTGGAACGAGCCTTGGCAACACCTAACCTACTGACCGCCGTCATCTTTAGCCAGATTCCCGTCCCCAGCACCAAAATGAATGTAATGCTCTCGATGTACAAAGTTTGGAAGACACTAGCCCAAAAGTTCGGGGTACAAACACGATACTCTCCTCTTTTGCCCGTCAAGTTTATACCAGGAGTTCCACTGACTTCAGAGAAAGTATTCCACCAATGGGTCGAAAAACTACACATAAAAACCCTAGGGGACCTCTTCACAGAAGATGGCTTTCTAACACCAGATCAAGCAAAATTGAAAGGGGGCAACACTGCACTGGACGTATTCCTTTACTTCAGGACTCGTTACAACCTGCAGACCCTCCTGCTCGACTTCCCGTGTCAACCACCAACCTGGCAACTGCTGCATAACGTTATTCAGGCACAAGGCGAAGGTAGGCTGGTGTCGCAGATCTACAAATCCATTGTCTCCAGCACGACCCCCGTCATTACACGCGCAAAATCCAGATGGGAAAAGTCACTGCATATATCCATTTCAGAAGAAGATTGGATCTACATCCTGAAACAGACTCAAAAAGTCACCCTCAATTCACGCCTTAAATCTATCCACTTCAACTTCCTTCACCAAACCTATTACACACCAGAAAAAGCCAACAAACACCATCCCGATGCATTGGCAAAATGCAATAGATGCGGGACTCCTTCAGCAGACTTTGTTCACCTCGCTTGGGAGTGCCCCGAACTAATCCCTTTCTGGAACCAAGTCCTTGAGACGACAGCTGCAATTGTGGGAGAAGAGATACAACCGAATCAAACAGCAGCCCTATTGGGCATGACAAGGTTACTTCCCGCTCCAATAAGGAAACTGGCTGGGGTTCTGCTGACACTAGCTCGTAGGAGAGTTGCCATGGCCTGGGGCCGAGGTCCCCCCCAACAATCGCTGCCTGGCGCAAGGAATTCTCTACTACCAGGATGTAGAAACAGACTTTATTAAACTACTACCCTTACATGCTCGTCCTCCGGACACTGTGGCCCTCTAATACTGTTCTTGATGAGTGAAGCAGAAGACCCCTCTGCAGACACCTCAGAAACGGTGGGTACACCTCGGTGAAGGCATGGGCCGTGCACCTCTACTTCCTCAAACCGAGAGACTGGATGGTACGATACTTACCAAAGGAAACACTGAACTCAAGAGAAGGGGTGGGCGGGAGGTCGAAGGGAGGGATTTGGGTTATGACGCAAAGTTTAAGACCACCCTAATGTGGGTGTGAAGTTGTACTAAGTTTTAAATACCCAAAAATAAAGTTTTAAAAAAAAAACAGGTGCAGCAAAACAAGTTTTAATTTCCTGAACATTTTAAAAAACATCCCACTTGTGAATTCAGAATGTGCATTAAAATATGCAGAAACAGTCCCTGACTTGAGCAAATGTGCACAGAGGATTGGAGAAATGTTTTGAGACCCTGGCCCAATGTGAGCTTCGGTAACTGCAATTGCACTTGTTTCTATGCATTTATCCTATGCCTTTCTTTGCCGTCAATGCGGCCTCCCTCACTGAAGCCATATTGGCTACAATTCGATGATGCCCTCTAGAGATTTCACTTTTGATATGATGTGATACGCCATTTATAACACGCTTGTACACAAGTGTTCCTTATTTCGCATTCAATTGTTAACTAATTTCCTATACAAATACTTTAACTAGATCTTTACCAGTAGTTCTTTTTGATGACCACAGGTTTTGTAATACCACAAGGTCACAAAGATCAAAAAGGGGTGGATGGGTAGATTTGAATTAATCAATTAATACAAAACCCTAAAAAGTGGGCTGAGATTCTATTGATACTGTTTCAGAAGGTTTTTGGTGACGGGATGCCCATTCATTATCATTTACTTTTATTGATGGCCATCACTGGCAAGCTTTTTGCTTCCCTGTTTTTGAAGGCCCTGCAAGACTGGGATGAGGAGAATGAACTGCTTGGTACCTTTCAAACGGGTTTGTGGCACGGGGTATTAACATCTAAACATATTCTATTTTTGGATTCACTGGTTGGTAATGGAAAGCTTAAAGGGGCATTTCCTCTGTATGTTTTATACGTGGACTTAAAATCTGCATTGACACAGTAAATCGAAAGATATTGTGGAGGAAATTGCAGACACTGGGTATTGTTCCATGGTTGTTGGAGAGGCAATTGTACAGGTGCATGAATCAACTAGAGTACATTTGAGGTTGGATTGTGGGGCAGCCAACAAAGATGATATAATTACCAATAAGGGTGTGAAGCAGGGATGAGCGCTGGCTCGCCTATTGTTTAACATCTATATAGCAGATCTTCCCATTCAGTTGGAGAGTGGTAATTGTAGTCCAACCAATTTGGGTGGCAAGCATGTGCAGTGGCTTTCTTTACTATGCAGACAACATTGTTTTGTTGGACCATACATGTGTGGGTCTGCATAGGCCAGCTACTGAATTGTATACATGTGCAAATACCAATGTGCGTGTAGTCAATATCGAAAAAACAAAATGTGTCTGTTACAGGAAAGGTTGGAGTACAGTCCCTTTGTTTGTAGGAAGTGGTGAGATTGAGCAGATAACATCATAGAAGTATTACGGTGTGGAATATTGTGATGGAAATTATACTGATATAAATACTTATAGAAAGCAGAGGCATTTAGTCCAAAAGTTGTTGATCAATACCTTTGCCACTGATACTGCTGGTAAGAGTTTTATAGGAATAAACATTTTATATAGACACAGTTTTGTTCCTGCCATTGTCTATGGTCTAAAGCCACTGAATATGAGTTGCCTCCAATGGCTTACGATAATAGAAAGTCGCTTTTGGAAAACAGTGTTGGGCTTGGCAAGATCGATCCCAGTCAAAATGTTCCGTTTGGAGTTTGAATTAATGTCAATAGCAGCAGTGGTGTTGAAAAATAGGGGTCTTATGTTTATCAAGGCTATGAAAAAAAATAGTGCATTGCTAAATGAAATGGGTAATGTGATGGAAAAGCAGATGAAAGGAATGTGCCTGTTCATATGGGCCAATATAGCAGTGGATTTATTTGTGAAAATTGATTGGTCGCTTGATCGGCCACACGATTATTTCACACTAAAAATGAATTTGAAGAAAAGCTGAAAGATTGGGACTGGATCAACAACTATACTCACATGGAATCTTTGTGAAGATACCCATCTCATACTCTGATGCAATATACATATCTCAAAGCACAATTGTAATGAATGAAATGTCCGGCTGTGCAAGTACGCAGATTTTATCTGCAACTGAGGTTTGATCATTTACCTACTTTGTCCACACTAGGCCTCATTAAGGGCATGCCTCGTTTATTATGGTCATGCCAAATGTGTAAAGACTATGGTGCACAAGAAGGTGCACGACAAGTGCTTACAGAATGTGGAAAGTTGAGAGGAGTATATGTGAGGTTTTTGGGCGTTTTCCTACATAACCATATAACAATTGATACTGATGGTTTTTTGCTGGTAATAGCAGATTATTGATTGCCTTATATTATGCGTGGAAAGTAATAAGTGACATTTTAGAGGAATTGTAAGGACAAATGTGAATCATGTTTGAAAGTTTGTAAATAGATTGTAATGATGATGTGAATGTATTGTAATGAAAGATAATTATGTGACATAGTTCTTTGAATGAATAACACATTATATTAAATACACTACATTAATCATAAACACTGAAAATTAGTCATAGCAAATTCCACTTCATAATTTTTTCGTCTACCTTTGAGTTATCAGAAGGGGACCAACTAGCTGGAAATCAGTATTGATAATGTTACCAACAGTAGCCTTCAATCTCACACTGTTAGGTCACTCCTTTTCTACTCAGCAACACAAGCATGGCTGATGTTCTGTAATGGAAATGGCCTAGTACGGTAGTCGCCTATCCGTTTTCATTTCCTTCCTGCTCTCCCCCTCCCTTTCTTATCTATGTCTTAGAAATGTCACCAGGCCGAGTACGATAGTTAATGGCCGGTAAGAATGTCATTGTATTTTACCCTGTTCCCTCCCGTGCCTTGAATCGCTTTGAAACACATTGTCTATAGGCGCTTTATAAATAAACTATCATATCATTTCATACTATATTGGCAGTCATGAGCAAGACATAAGACAAAAGATTGTACATTATGTTCGACTGTGTTCATTATCAGGGCTCGTAGCTTTTGTGAGCAGATGATATGCACCTGTCAATAATGCATCCTTCTAGCAACACTTTACAGTTTTTTGAAAGATGCATTCAAAATCTACGGTACCATACGTAAAATATATCTTGAAACACACGCATGCCAATACCAAAAGTTGGCTGTGCTGATCGCATCTCCTTCCATGGAAACAGAACAGCTTTTCTATTCGTGGCGACAAAAGCTAACTAAAAGTTGTAAAGGCTTTCTTTATTCCAATGGCTTGGAATATATATATATTGTGGATACTCTTCCGGATATTCTCAAATTGTGATGCCTGCACGCAGGCGTTCATGATCAGATTTATAATACCAAAACCCTTGAAATTCATCAGGTGTGGGTAGTGACAACCATCTTAACTTGGAATGCCTTCTGTTGTCAGTTTTTTATGTCATTATTAGTCACTGCTTTGATGTCATGTGTGTGCAAGTGCGGAATAATCGGGTGGGCGAAAACTCAGAGTTAAAATGGCCGTCACTTCGCACAGTTTCCAGGGTTTTATTGCTATAAATCAGATCATTTTAACTCTGTCTTAAGCAAAGCACTTTTTTAACGAATTTCAATGGTTTTATTTAGCTAAGTATTCTTCATTGTCCACTGGCCATCACCAGTGTTTCAAAAAGAGGGAGGGCCATTGGTGTTGGCCTTCGTCCAAGGCCAATTGCCCAGTTCTATCTGTGGCAGCACATTGCCTCCTCCCTGTTAGATAACCAATACCCCACCTTCGGCTGTGGCCACTGTAAAAGACTATGGCTGAGGCCCAGTGGCCCATAGGCTATTGGTCAATGCCCAATACATTTTTGCACTAAGAATACATGGGTACATAAGTGCTGTCCTCGACTCCTGGTGCAGTGATTGATGGTAATCATTACTTATATAATGCATGGTATTTATTTATTTATTACATTTGTTATATGCCCAGACCCTGAGGTATCACAGCATAGTTACAGACAGTTTGCATATTACACAGTTGGAATGAGACAATAATAAATCACACATTTATCAAACAATTATACATAATGAAAACATGCTAGCATATATACAGGCTGGATAGTGTACAGTTCTAGTGTTTTGGGAATAGGTAGGCGGAGGTTAGTTAAATAACCACGTTTTTAGTGATTTTTTGAAGCATTGGAAGGACTCTTCCTTCTTGATGCTTATCGGTAGTGAGTTCCAGTGTTTAGGGTCCAGAACTTTAAAACTACTGCCTCCAGCCATGGAGCTTTTGTATCATGGGATTTCAAGGAAAGCACTGCCATTTGACCTCAGAGTTCTTGTAGGGAGTTATTTGTTGACTGTGTTGTTGATGTATTTGGGTGCTTTGTTGGCAATGCATTTGTGTGTGATGCATAGTGTTTTAAAGATAATTCTAGCCTTGATTGGTAGCCAGTGAGTGTCTCTCCTAATGTCTGAGATCTGCTTGGACTTTTTTATCCCTAATGCAGCACGTAGTGCGTTGTTCTGCATGAGCTGTAATTTAGCCAAGTTGGAGTTAGAAGTGCCTATTGCAGTAGTCCAACTTGGAGAGTGTTAAGGCTCTTGCTAGGGTGACACAATTTTATGGGGTGAGGAATTTTCGGCTTAAGGCAATGAGTTTGGAGGTGTAGGAGGTAGCTGATGAGAGGGTATTTACTTGTTTGGTCATTGTTAGTTTGGCGTCTGGGTATACGCCGAGGGTTTTTACCTGTTTAAGTACCGGTATCTTTGTGCCATCAATTGTGCCATCAATTGTGAAAGATGAGTAGTCAGGCTATAGATCATTAATTTTGATTTTTGACCCTACAATGAGAAGTTCTGTTTTTTCATCGTTGAGACAAAGACTATTATGGGCCATCCAGTTTTGTATTAAAGCATATAGTTGGTTAATGAGTATGGTGTACTGTCATAGTTACCTGATACTGGGATAAGTATATTGGTGTCATCTGTGAAGTTGGTGTAGATGACACCCATGTCATCAAGTGCTGAGAATAGTAGTTTTGTATAGGCATTATAGAGAGTGGGCGAAAGGCGGGATCCTTGGGGAACGCCTATGGGAACTGGTATGGGGTCAGCCGCCTTTTTGCCGATTGATACACGTGATGTGCGCTCTGCCAGGAAGGATTTGACCCACTGGGTTGCCTCCTTTGAGAATCTGATCTAGCAGCATTAGGAGACAGAGTTTACCTGTTTCCCTTGTAGAATCCATTTGGATTTTTAAATCCAGGAGGGCAGTTTCTTTGCTGTGGTTAGGGCAAACTCCGGATTGTCATGCACCCAGCAGTTGGTGGTGTTGTAAGTGGTTTTGTATTTGGGTATTTGCTATTTTGTCTATTATTTTCAACAGGAAAGGGACAGTTGTTATGGGTCGGTAGTTTGTGCCTACAGCTGGGTCTAGTGTTGGCTTTTTCAGAAGAGGAGTTACCCATGCTTCTTTAATGCTAGATATACCAACTTATGCAGTAATGCAAGCAGTGCCGGTTTCCAAAGTAGAGGGCAAACATTCAAAAATGTTAAAGTCTTCCCATTCCCCACTTGACCTAGGATTGCTCACCATTTCACTGCAGCTAGACCCAAATTAGGGCTCATTTATGGACACAAACTTTCCTTTGTTTGGAAATATTTTTTGTAATATTACTATCAAGTAAATCATGTATTTGTTTTTGTTTGCAATCATGTTAATTTATGCTATGCACTTTCCTCCATTTGAACAATTAAGCACTCAGTGGAGTTGCAATTTTTTGTTTGTCTAATATGTTGTCTACTGAAGTCAGAATAACTCATGCTTTGATAAGAAATATTGGTTTGTACTACCTTAATGGCTTATGAACCTTTACTAAAAAGCAAGTTATAAAGTAAATTGCTTAGCCCATTTAATAAGGCTACCCCGGGTGGTATGTGTTACAGTCTACTTCATTTGTCTCTGTAACCCTGATTATAGGATGGGTTTACATGGCAATGATTCTTCGCCAATACATTTCTTTACAAAATTTAAAATCATACATAACTAGGAGTATGACCAACTGTTTGTTGGCGGTATCCCTCTTTTTTGTTACACTTCCCTTTCCCCACTGCCACTTACCATGTGTTCCTTCCTCTTTTTGTAGGTCCCCCAAATTCCCATTGTTTTGAAATTCCTCCTTGATCCTCTCTTAATACCCCTTTTCACTCTCCGGTTTATGTGACACCTGTGATTTTCCAAGCACAGCTTTTTACAATACTACTGGAATCTCACAAGATTCACACTGGGTTCCCCCAGTAATACAAAACCATTCAGACAAAAACAGGCTCTGCAGCTCACCCCCAACTATGCAACTGCCCATGTGGTCCTATTTCACCTGTGCTACGCTACTACCTTCTGTGCTTATAGCAACTTGCTGCAACAAGCTACAAAAAAGAATTGTCCTATTGTCAAAGACAGCATTGAGAAGAAGAGGGCGCTGTTTGCATTAAAACGTGGGAGTAACCTAAGACAAAATCTAGTGAAAACCGATACTGAACCCTGAGATATATCTCTACCGGAGATGTGGGGTTTACGGAAAATATGGGGACATTACCCATGTGGGAACTGTGCTGTGTGCGACTCAACTGAGGCAAGGAAATATTTTGAATATAAAAATATCAAGTGGGAACTCAGGTTTCACTCCAATTGCAATTTGAGCCTTGTCATAGACGCACTGACATGCCCATGCAACAAACTTAACATTGGCCAGTCCAGTAGAAATATCACTATCAGGTTATCAGAACATGTTTGCATATTAGGACACAGACAGCCTCCAGAAGAATCACTGATGTCACAATGTCAATGAACTATAGTGGAAAAGTGAGAAATTGACTCTGCTGCGGAGATGGGGTGACCCTGTCAAAATCCTCAACACTAGAGATGCTTATTGGATCTATTTAACTGATTCAGTGAGGAAAGATGTAGGATATTTTGTGAAAATATGGGGTCTGGCGGTATTTTCTTACCACCAAAAGAAGAGTGGTAGTTTGGTAATAACTTATCCTTGCATTTAGATTGGGTTTGGCCTCATATCATTCTAGTGGCCATACCTTGTTATATTGGTGAATCTACTAATATGCACTACTGGTGGTATTTTGTGGTGATAGGTCATTTAGTGGTCAGCATAGTTTCCTTCCCTATATTATAACCCCATCATAAACAAACCCTTCCTTTCTATTATAATATCTCATAGTGATCTATAGAGGGCCTTGGACCTATACACACAATGGGACCCAACACTTTTATATAGAGTGCCACCTACAGCCTGTGGCCGGTATCACAGGTGTATCTACACCAATGATCTGTGCGCCCGTAGGCATCATTACTGGTTCATAGACCCGCAGTAATCTATATATTATATCAGAATCCCGCAACCAACATGCAAGGAGGACAGACACACACACACTTATTTTATTACTGCTTATTCTGTTTGTTATTCTATCTACATGGGCAAATTGACAAATGTATTACCAAAGAAACTGAATCTACCCCGTGTCCACATACGTAATCCCAAATGCAACATAAAAAAACTCTACACAATCTGCTTTTATATATTATTTGTATTGCAAACAAATACAAATCACAGTAACAATCTTACCATTTGCATTTTCCCATAATATGTAACAAAAAGAAAAGAAGAAAGAATACAGAAACAGAGTAAACACGTTTTTTTCTTTTTAAAAATATGAATTGCTTTTTAACATTATACACATGACAAATCAAGATGCAGAGGGTTTCCCTTGCTACTCTGTCTACCTGATATTTTTAGATTGGTCATTCGTACAACAGCACACAGTAACCTCACTTAAACTGTGTCTGCTTACCAGAAATATTTGTGGCTCTCTCCCACACACGACCTTCCTTCACTCGCCTCCGAAGAACAGGCCCAGTCAGCATGAGCTGTCTCTCTAATCTTGGTGTCTGGGATGCATGGCAAAACTTCCAAGCCAGTGCCAGTGACACCAAGAACATCTATCTCCAGAGCCCAGCCAACACGAACTAACTTCCCTCTGTCAGTTTTCCCCTTAGCAGACCTCTGCACCTACCCACTTTGCCTACGAGATATATCTGCAGACACTTTCCTCCAATCAGGTTGAAATACAGCATCACCCTTCACATTTACACAATAGAATCTTTGCTCAGCGAGCAACTGTTTCAATTATCATTTCCATTGCGCATACTTTCTGCTTTCTGCAAACACAGACAGAGAAAGAATAAAAAAAAATACCAGTGCTCATTTGAAAAACGAATTTCAAAATATGTATTTTCACCTCCTTTTGTATATGGGACTACATTATAATGTTAAGTAGTTAGCATTAGTGATTAGTAATTGTTAATTAGTCAGTCAGTTATATAAATAATGTAGCCCTATGCATGAGGTATTCAAGAGAAAAAAAATGTGTGCACTTTACTCTCTGTAGTTTCACATTGGGCTTTGGCTGCATTATGAATTCCATACCTTGCATGCCACCAGCCACATATTCCCATGCTATACTGGCAACATAAAAATGGCTATATGTGTGTGCCACATTATTGCTGGCAACAAAATGTTTGCCATCACATTTAGTGAAGCGCTACATACTCTAAAGCGCTATAAATATTATTACATACCCCTCCTTTTTCTGACAATTTGGCAATACTCACATCTACAATTGGAGGAAACCCAAGTTGTGCTCCTCTTTTTCTTTCCATAATAGTAACTCCATAAAATGAACATTTACATTTTCCATAATAAATCACTGCTCAGTCACCATAAAAGCAAAATCCATCTCAAGTGGGTCCATAGGTTCTTATAAAATATTGAACACTTTTCTTTCCAACTGCCCATAGTCCAATGTCCAATGTCTTTGTCTAATTGTGAAACAAACATTTTATGTTCAATAACAAAATAATAAAATAAAACAAATAATGAAAACAAATAATTAACATAACTAATTAAAATAATTAAATAAAACAATAAAGTTGTGGGACTCCATCGCTCATACCTCCAGGATTCATCGGAAATAATGCACCCACAGCTCTGCAGGTTCAGTTAAACATTGTTCCATTAATGATGTCCACCTCTGAGATGTCCCGACCATCAACTTCACATCATCTGGTTCATCTGGTGCATTCTTTCATGCTGGCACTCTTGGATGCTTTCCATAGGAATCATCTCTTTTGGCGTCCCGGTTACTTTGTCTACACCTCCATCCGGAGGCATTACTTGATCTTCATCCCGTGGACTCCGGTCCTGTGACCTCCAACCTCAAAACATACATTAATTGTTCTAAACCAAATAGAAAAGAGACAGGTTAAGTACATATCAACTTTACCGTTTTTACCAAAAATAAAGTATATATTCCAAAACATTTCGCCCTTTGTCTTCTAGTTTCTGAAATTAAGCACATGTTAAAGAGAAAACAAACATATACACAAAAAATCATTATACATTAAACATATTTCAACTTTGTAATAAAATACCATCTGCCTCAGCCCCCTTTTTCAATGTTTACCACCTATGGTATTTTATTTACATCTATTTCACAACAAGAATTACATCTATTTGTATTTCACTGGTATTGGATATTATGAAGGGTAGTATGTGTTTTTCATGGCACTTGAGCTGTTTCTACTTGCTCAGGCCTCATGGCTTCATGTTTGGGATGACAGGGCTTAATTTGGTTAACATGAACAAATTGCTCTGTTACCGTTTCACCCTCTGTTCTTAATATTGTATGTACCACTGGAGACACCTTATCTATAATTCTAAATGGCCCTTGCCATGCTGCGAGAAATTTAGAGTGTTTCTGTTTACCTTTTCCAAAATGAAATGTATATACCTGATCCCTTACACTATACTCTTTCACAGATGTCTTTTTATCATAATATGACTTTGCACTGTCAGCAGCCCTTTCCAAATTCTGCTGCACAAAAGCAAATGCATGTTGTAAATGCTTCCTCAGTTCTTCCATATATTCGTGAACTGTAGATTAACTTACAAGTGTCTGTTAATGTGCCCGGTATAACAAATGATGTGGTAACACCATTTTCCTACCTGTCAATACTTCATGAGGGCTGATACCTGTTGCTTTGGCAGGAATTGATCTGATTGCCATCAAAACCAGAGGTAAACGTAAATCCCAGCTGGAACCTGCCTCTGCTACAAACTTCTTTAATATATCCACAACAGACCTTTTGCAATGTTCAACACCCCCAGAAGAGTGGATCTGTATGCAATATGTAGTTTTCTTTTTAACCACAGTATCTGCCACACCTTTCTCATTAAAGCACTTGTAAAATGACTTTCTCTATCTGATTCTATTCTCTGTGGTAACCCAAACCTTGAAAATATATAATTTATCAGTAGTGTGGCTACTGTTTGCACACTACAATCTGGTTCAGGAATACAATCTATCCTTTTTGACATCAAACAAACCACACTTAAAATATAACGGTTCCCCCTGCTTGACCTTTTTACAAGCCCTACATAGTCTATTTGCAAATCTGACCATGGAAGGGTTAACCCTATTTTCATCAGTGGCACTCTATGCATTGGTGAAACGGGTTTAAGTTGGGCACATACTAGACATCCCTTAGTATATAATTCCACATCTTGGGACATATGTGGCCAGTAAGCATAATCCGTCTGTATTTCTAATGTTTTTTGTGAACCTCTGCATCCTGCAGTTATTGCATCATGTGGATGGTGTAGCATTAGCCCTCTGAATGAAAGGGGTACCACCCACTGTATTTGTCCTGTTATGGATTCCCTCATCATGAGCCCATCCTGTAGTCTGATTCGTTTTTTGTTCTTTAATAGAACCCTCAACTCTTCTTTTCCTGAACAATCATTTCCAGTTAAAGGATTTTGTTCAGGGTCTATCAAATGATTATAATAGATTCCCAAAATTGGATCATCTTTTTGAGCCTTAATCAGGGATTGACCTGGTGTATCATTACTTCATTGCTCTACTGGTTGTTCTACCTCTTTTGGAGCCTTATACCGTGTAACTGCATAAATCTGTATTTCACCAAGTAAGTGTTCAATAGGTAGCAACTCTCCCATCACAGCCCCAATTTTGTTTAAATGATCTGCTTTTTCATTTCCCTCCTTATCTTCTCCTGGAGTTTTTAGATGTCCACGAATTTTCCTCCAGTATATTGTCAAAACATTCTCTGACACTAATTTGTCTATACCCGGAATCATTTTGTCCATGTTTGAGAGGCTTTTTATTGTACGTAATAATGCCTCTTGCTTTCCAGCTAGGCAAATATTCCACAAAGCTAGTTTGTGCATATTCAGAATCAGTCACCAGGACAATTTCACTAAATTTATTATCAACTGCAGTAGTAATTGCTTTATAAATGGCTGCCAATTCCACTACCTGACTACTCCTACCCCGAATTCTCATCCCTATATTGGGAATGCCTTCACATTAGAACCAGAGATTTCCTATTCCTGATACCAATTGGTTATTACTGTCATTTTCAATGTGAAAAGCACAGCCGTCAACATATACATTTGGCAAATCCTTGCAGGTCTTTGGGTGGTGATTGTTCGAACCCCTGTAAACTAGATTCCACTTCTACTTCATTTGATACATGTTCAGCTGCACAGTCATGTAAATCTGCCAATCCTTGAGCAACTGGACTCTTCTTATTTTGGCCATACCTAACTTCTACAGGAAAATCTTGCAATGCCAATGTCCAGGAAGTTATTCTGGACTGTGCCAGGTTGTCTGACCTAATCCTTTAACTCTCTAAAAACTGCAATGGTTGTTGATTTGTCTCAATGATTACTTTTTCTCCCTGAACAATGGGGTGGAAATGCTGTAACATCCACAAAGTGGTCAAAAGAGCCTTTTCACATTCACTGGATTTAATTTCAACTCGAGAAAATGCCTTACTTGCATAAGCAATAGTTTTGTGATTCAAATCATGTTTTTGAGATAACACAGCTGACATACAATGTTCAGAGAAACCTATTTCTATGTATAAATCCCAGTTCTTTATGGGGTATGCTAAGCATGGTGCCTTTATAAAACATTCCTTTAATTTAGCCACTGCCTCAGATTGCTCTTTTTCCCATTTCCAGGGTGTATTCAGCTTCAGTAGTTTACTCAATGGTTGAGCAATTTCAGCATAATTTTCAATACATTTCCTGTTATATTCTGTCATTCCTAATACATTTTTTAAACCTTTCACACTTCTAGGGTCTTTCAATTGCTATATGGCCTCCACCTTTTTCTTTTGTGCGTTTAGTCCATGTTCAGTCACTTCATGGCCTAGAAAATTCACCTTTTTCTAGCACCATTGTGCTTTCTGTAAAGATACTTTGGTGCCCGCCTTTTGCAATTGGCCAAGAACATGTCTAATTTCATCAAAATGTTTTTTTAAGCTTTCATTTTTTATCAGGACATCATCCACATAGCCTTTCTCAAAAATATACCAAACTCACTCCCACTACTGACATGCCCGAATGGTGTTCTAACCCATGCGTATTGGGTCTTATCAAATGAATATGAAAACAAATTCTGAATATCCTATGCCAATTGCTCACACCAGTATCCAGATGTGAGATCTAATGTATAGCCTTTCTCAAAAATATACAAAACTCACTCCCACTATTGACATGCCCGAATGGTGTTCTAACCCATGTGTATTGGGCCTTATCAAATGAAAACGAAAACAAATTCTGAATATCATCTGCCAATTGCACACACCAGTATCCAGATGTGAGATCTAATGTAGTAAACACCTTTGAGCCATGCACCTGAGCAAGGCCTTGATCAATGTATGGTAATGGCCATCTGGACACGGGCACTCTTTTATTTAATTCTCTCAAATCTGCACACAGACGCCATTGACCTTTGGCTTTAACACATCCAGAATAGGAGTGTTGGATGTGCTATGAATGGGTCTGATAATTCCCCGAGACTCCCAATTTTTAATTATCTCTGCCAATGTTTCTAAACATGCCAGTGGTAACCGGTACCAGCACACAAATACTGGATTTCTACTACACCCTTCCCGTAATGTGGCAACATGTAAATTAGTTAGGCTGCAATCATATGCATCTTTAGCAGACATATTTAAATTCCATAAATATTTTTCTCAATTCATTTTTATCTTCATTGCTATCACATATATCTGCTAACGAAATCTGCTCCTCTACCATTTTTGAGAATTCTGGGAAATCTTCCAGTGGAGGGATCTCTGTGCTTTCTTCCAGCTGTGTGGCTGTGTCTCTCTGAAAAGCTGGCACTCTTAAATATTTTGGCATGCTAGCCTCCACTTCAATGTGCTGATTTTCTGTTTCAGTTTCATTTAAGCCAACTACTATATAATCCTCTTGGTGACAGCACACTGTCTCATTTGAATCATAAGGGTACACAGATTGAATTTTAAAGATCCCTTTGGGCTGAGAATCCAGATATTCTGGCAATACACCCCCTGCATCTACATACCTTTCAGGGATATTTCCAATTACCATGTTATTGAAATCTGCAGTATAATGTGATTGTTGTATGGCCATTCCTAATGAGGAATTTTCCTCTAAATGAATATCCTGATGTCCTTTATTATTCACCATAATTTTGACAGATCCTTCACCAACATCTATCAATGGGGTGTATTCATAATCCAGGCCTTGTTGTTTTATAGATTCATTCAAGCACACAAATGCATAAGAATCTTTCATTTGCTGTCCATTCTTGCACTTTAGCGTTATTGCAACCTGCTTGGTGAATGCAGGAATAGTAGTATCCTTCCTCACCTGTAATTCAATTGCATATGGAACCAGTTGTGCACAATGATAAGCCTTTCTTTTGTCTTCAAATTCAGGTGCAGGCCCACCTAGCCGTGACCATATTTTTCGGTTAAGGAAATCTAACACCATACACATTCTGTGTATGATATCATTGCCCATGTAAAGTCATTTTGTGTTCCACTCACTATCCACCCATTATGGTAAATTGTTTTCTGCCCAATATTAATCTTTAGCATCCATCTGCCTGCAATTCGGTTTTCAAAGTCTGGACTGTCCAAACCATGACATATTGGTTTTTAATTCTAAATTTTGGGATCTCCTCCCTCTCCATTATTTTCTGCAGTAATTTCTCATTAATAAAGCTTCTTTCCTGTTCAAGCGCTAAGGTGGCTTTTATCACTTTAAAATGGTCATGTATACCAATGTGAACCCATGGTTGCTCATCTTCCATTTCAGCAAGAGTGGTAATGTGTTTTTCTGTTTCTGTTTTAGCAGTAGTATTCTGTTTGCATTTCTTCTCTTATAAATAGAAACGCAATGTGTGCTCCTCTATTTCAGTTTTCCATTTTTTCCTAGGGGCTAAATAAATCTGCACATATTGTTTTTCCTTCCCACTTTGCATTGTATCTTGATACATCAAAATGACAGTAACGCTAGGTATACAGCTATTCTGGAGGTATACCTCCACTGCATCATTTGTTTTGGCAACGGTGTGGCATTCATTTATACTGCTGTTTTGTGATTTTATTTTCTTAGGTCTCAATGGTTTTTTTGTAAGGACCACAGTACTCCGTTCCCCCCATCTATGAGAGGAGACAATCTTTTCAGGCAGTCTGTCCCCATCAGAAATGGAATTTCACAAACAGATGTGAGCAATACTTCTTGTTTCATTCTCTGTTTTCCTATCTTCATGTCAACTTCAGTAACACCTATAATAGGCACCTCCTCACCATTAAAATTATGCACTGGACCTTCACTTTTCCTTACTGTGATCTGATTCTGTGGAGATCTCCCTTCATTGATACTTTTACCAATTCTTTGGACATAATTGTGGCCTGTGCGCCGGTGTCAATCATCGCAAATGTAATGCATTTCTCTTCCACAGTGATGGGAGCATAATACCTGTCTTCAACTTCCTCTAATACACATGAAAAGTGTGAATTCTTACTGATTTCAGGATTTACCTTTCTCAGGCCTTTTTCACTTTTGGTTAAGCACATTGGTAAATGGAAATACATGTTTCCCTCCTTTCTGTCCATTTCTATGTGAGAGACTTTATTCATTTCCCCATTTTCAGAGGTCTTTTGGAGTGGGGCCACCGTTCGCCCATCCATCCGGGGATCATCAGAGGTCACACTACAATCCTCCAACTGAACATATGTAAAAATCTCACTTTGCCATTTTCTAATTCTGTGCATTTGTGGCTATTTGGTATGATACCAGTCTTTTTAACTTCTTCAAAAATCTGTGGCTCAAAGAACTCTTCAGGTGCTTGATCTGCACCCTCCTTTTGAATATCTATTCTTTCTGCCTGTATTTGGTTAGTGTTTTGATTGCCCAGGGAAGGAGTTCTAGCATCCCCACTTACTCCCTGTTCACTTGTATCTGTCTTTCTTAAATCTGTTCCTTTGCTCTTTTGGAGATTCATGTTTTTCTTTTTTATTTGTGCAAATGTCTACTTTTTTATTTCGCTCCAGATTAAACCGAACTTTTTTTTTAGATGTATTTGCACTTTCTGTCGCATGTTCATTTGCCGGTACTTTCATTGTCAAATCATTAGGCATCTCAGGGTCATTATGCAAAATCACATCATGGCAATCTGTTTTCTTAGCATTGCAGGTATCATTACACTTAGTCACTTGTCAGAAACCACCCGGTCATTGCTATGGCCTTCTGCCCCTCCTTTGATGACTGTTTTTGTGCTGTACAGAGCTTTCCTATTTGCTCAGCCAACATTTTCACGTGGGCCTCGAGACACTGCAATCTTTCCATTTCTCTAGAATCCTCTCTGTGTGGCCTAGATCGATATTGGTTGTTTTCCCCTGATTGAATCTATTCTGATATCTCTCAGGAGAATTGGGATTGCTTCTGAACCCTTGATTCACATGTGGAGGGGAGCGGGGTGCACCGATCCTTTGGTTGTAGTCCCCTGGTGGTGGTGATTCATTGTATTGACGTGGAGCATAATTCATATTCTGCCTCATGTCCTGTCTCTCATTTTGTGAGTATTGTCCCCTATGCTGAGTCCCATTTTCAGTAAATCGATCCACATATCGGGGTCTATCATGATTACCACATATCATGGTGTTAGGGTCAAATCTGCTCTGTGTTCCCAATATCTGGTCGGGACCATTATTTCTTTTATCCTGACTTTGTCTCATTATTATTCATACCTGCCATATCAGGCCGATATCCTGCCCGGGGCCTGTCTCCTAAGTACCTAGGGCTGATGTAGTTCTCGCTATCACTGGGATCATGTGATTGGAACATCGGTGCAGGGAGTGACAATCTCTGTTGATTACCCCTTTGTTCAGGTGCCACATTATTTCTACCTGGACTTTGAGCAGACTCAAGGGACATTTTGGATGACCTGATCTCCATCACTGTTGCTGAGGGTTCTTTTGATTTTTGTCTAGTGTCTTTCATTTTATCATTTTCTCTACCCGGACAATAGAGTACTTCATATAGTTTTGTACTTTGGCGTACAATCCATTCCAGGGACTTGTCATCGTCAAATTCACGGACTAACTGTGATATGATGTCTTTCTGTAGCCCATAGAAGTAGGCAGTTTTAAACTCATTGGAATTGGGGTCAGAAAATATATTAAAAAAGCGAGAAAAAGCTCTTTTTAAATCTTGTAAAAACTGGCGAGGTGGCGTGTTAGGCCCAGCCGTAATTGTGTATGCAATTTTTTTGCCTCTTGCAATGATTGGAAAGGCGAAAAATAAATGACGTCTAATCTCTTTTTCAAACTCTTCCCATGGGCATCATTACACGGTAGGCGGTAAGGGTTTACCAGTACTGGTATTTTACCGGTACCGGTAAACCCTTACCGCCTTACTACGAGGTCCCTTTGCGGGTTGGGGAATTTAACGCCTGCTTTTTGCAGGCGTTAAAAACCAACCCGCAAAGGGACCAGGGAGCTAATTACTATGGGGCAAAAATGGGAATGGGGGAGGGCAATGGGGAAAGGGGGAATTACCGCCCCACCAACCTTGGAATAGGGCGATAATTCCCCTTTCCACCAAGGCGGTGCCGGTATTTTACCGGCATGGACCAAAGTGCTAATAGCACCTTGGTCCACTGCCATCCGGGTAATGAGGCCCCATGTCTTTTTCTGCTGTTCATTTAACACTCTAATGATGCTGGCTGTGGGAGCATCCAGAGTTAAGTGAAAATATTGCCTGTATTGTTCCTTAGGTATCAGGAGGGCATTAACTATATCGTGCACCGCTTCTAAGTGGTCCTCTATACAGCACTCCCCTCCTTTTTTAAATGGTTTGATCAGAGCTTTGATTGATCTCATTATTTTTATGGGGCTACTCGTTGCTATGCAAGGAATTGCACTACTTTGTGATTCAACCCTGGTTTCAGGTGTATGGGATTGGTGGCGGCCCTCAAATGGTGTATCAAATCCCCCAAGGGCACTGCAGCCAAGTTCAGTCACCGACCCAGTCACTGGGGCACTAGCTCTCTGTGAAGAAATAGGATTCACCTCAACTCCATTAATTGTGGTGCCCTGCCGTCTAGCTTGACACCTGGAAATGCATATTTGCTGTTCCAAATCCTTGCACTTTTTCAGGAGCCTATCTGCCTCCTTATGCAAACAGTTGTTTTCATCAGGCATCTTATTAATTACCTCCTGCATATCGCCCATTTGCATTTGGCTTTCACTGAATTCTTTGTTTCTCTTGTCTCTTTCTTGAACCATTTTAACCATTTCCTGTTCAGCATTTTGGAGATCACTTTCTTTCTCAAAATGTTCTTTTTGCAAAACCTGCATTTCCAAAACAACCTCATCTTTTTCTTGTCTAATATGGTCTACCAACGCTTTCAAGTGTTTCAATTCTTGTTCACTATCCTCAAACTGCTTCTTGCTTTGAGACAATGGAGTGTCAAGATCTCTAAATTCTGACTGTATGTCCTTTTGACATACCTCGAAATCTGCGCTTAACATTTCCTCTTTTTCACCTGCTCCATCTAGATCAGCTTTTCATCTGCTAATCAACTTGGCATCATGTTCATGCATTCACAGGGATCTATTTAGGATAAACCATGTCTTGGCACATAGCCGTATCAGACAATCTTTCTGTGCATGTTTATCAGCTGCATTTAGTAGTCTCAAAAGGCAGACATGAATTATACTGCCTTCTGCAAAAATGTTGTCTAATGGCTCTTTTTGTACTTCACCATAGATGCGGTCATGCCATTTTGTGGCGTTAATTGCTGACCATGTCCCATGTGCATATAGCTTTGCCTCCAGATATTGCATTAGCTCTGGGAATGCGGCCTCCATTTGAGACATTCTAAAATTCACTTTTAGTGTCACACTGCCGTCATGAAATGTGTTCCCTCTAATGTACGTATGGTAATGTGAGACACACTTGCCACGCCCAGTAGGAGCTCTATAGCCACTTTCCTGGCCAACACACCACGTATGTAGGATATTTTGTGTAAATGTGGGGTCTGGCGGTATTTTCTTACTGCCAAAAGAAAAGTGGTAGTTTGGTAATAACTTATCCTTGCATTTAGATTGGGTTTGGCGACATGTCATTCTAGTGACCATACCTTGTTATACTATATTGGCGAATCTAGTAATATGCAAAACTGGTGGTATTTTGTGGTGATAGGTCATTTAGTGGTGAGCATAGTTTCCCTCCCTATATTATAACCCCATCATAAACAAAATCTTCCTTTCTATTAGAATATCTCCTAGTGATCTATAGAGGGCCTTGGACCTATACACACAAGGGGACCCAACACTTTTATACAGAGTGCCACCTATAGCCTGTGGCCGGTATCACGGGTTTATCTACACCAGTGATCTATGCGCCCGTAATCATCATTACTCGTTCATAGACCCCCAGTAATCTATGTATTATATCAGAATCCCCCAAACAACATGCAATGAGGACACACACACACACACACACACACACACACTTATTTTATTACTGCGTATTCTGTTTGTTATTCTATCTACATGGGCAAATTGACAAATGTATTACCAAAGAAACTGAATCTCCCCTTTTCCACATATGCAATCCCAAATGCAATATAAAAAAACCTCTACACAATCTGCTTTTATATATTATTTGCATTGCGAACAAATACAGATCACAGTAACAATCTTACCATGTGCATTTTCCCATAATCTGTAACAAAAAGAAAAGAAGAAAGAATACAGAGACAGAGCAAACACATGTTTTTTCTTTTTAAAAATATAAATTGCTTTTTAACATAATACACATGACAAATCAAGATGCAGAGGGTTTCCCTTGCTACTCTGCCTACCTGATATTTTTAGATTTGTCATTCGTACAACAGCACACAGTAACCTCACTTAAACTTTGTCTGCTTACCAAAAATATTTGTGGCTTTCTCCCACACACGACCTTCCTTCACTCGCCTCCGATGAACAGGCCCAGTCAGCATGAGCTGTCCCTGTAATCTTGGTGTCTGGGATGCACGGCAAAACTTCCAAGCCAGTGCCAGTGACACCAAGAACATCTATCTCCAGTGCCCAGCCAACACAAACTAACTTCCCTCTGTCAGTTTTCCCCTTAGCAGACCTCTGCACCTACCAACTTTGCCTATGTGATATATCTGCAGACACCTTCCTCCAATCAGGTTGAAAGGCAGCATCACCCTTCACTTTTACACAATAGAATCTTTGATCAGAGAGCAACTGTTTCAATTATTATTTCCTTTTGCGCATACTTTCTGCTTTCTGCAAACACAGACAGAGAAAGAAGAAAAAAAAAGAAATACCGGTGCTCATTTGAAAAACGAATTTCAAAATATGTATTTTCACCTCATTTTGTATATGGGACTACATTATAATGTTAAGTAGTTAGCATTAGTGATTAGTTATTGTTAATTAGTCAGTCAGTTATATAAATAATGTAGCCCTATGCATGAGGTATTCAAGAGAAAAAAAAATGTGTGCACTTTACTGTCTGTAGTTTCACATTGGGCTTTGGCTGCTTTATGAATTCCATACCTTGCATGCCAACAGCCACATATTCCCATGTTATACTGACAACATAACAATGGCTATATGTGTGTGCCACATTATTGCTGGCAACACAATTTTTGCCATCACATTTAGTGAAGCGCTATATACTGTAAAGCGCTATAAATATTACTACAAAGGCCTGAATGAAAGAGAGGAGTAACCTTTGCGTGCATGGGCAGACTAATAGCACATATGACTAATATAGAGTGCTAATTCATAAGAATCAGCCCGCTGTGGGAATTAGCAGAAGAATAGTTTAGACTAATATTCAGTCCAAAACATTGCGGATACATTTAGATTCAGGAGTATTTTGAATTATATAATTCTGGAGATGCGTGTGACAATATAGTTTAACTGGTAATACCTCTCCGGTTTTCGGTCAAATAATAACCTCGACGTGTGCAACTCCTAAAAGATAGCACACCTTGTCAAAACATATTTTCTTTTTCCTTTCTTTGAATTTGCCATGTTTAAATGTAGGAATATACACATAGCTCTTACCATGAGGCAATACTATGAGGCAGAATACATAGCTTAGACACTTCAATACATGGCTTTGTGTGCCTGTGTGCCACTGGAAAAGGTACCCAGATCACTAGAACATTTGCTGTTGCGCTGACCAGACAAGACATTGAGACACAGGATTTACATGGCAACGGTTGTCTAGTGACCCTCTGTGGGTCTACATTAGACACTGCACAAGCGAGCATGATAGAAGTATAGCAGCAATTTTGCTGCACATTTGTCCTTACCACTGTTACTCTCCATAAATTATTAACGCAAGCTTAATTTATGACATATATAGATCCTACAATGTACTCGTGAGTAGGTGTGCCTGTCATTTTCACAGACCCTCTGTTTCCCCCTTCGTTTTGATCTTGAAAGCATCAAATGAACTGTCAAATTCCATAAACCCAGAAAGGATTTGGCGCCAGGAGACTATTAAAACCTTGTTCCCATGAAATTCCATGTAATCAGGTAAATCTTTTTAAAGAAAACACAGACAACAGATGTTGCAGTGAGAGCAGTATTTTTTGCTAATTATATTTCAATTCCATTTATTGTGTCTTTGTGCCCACATTAAAGAAGAACTGAATCAAAGTCGGATCTAGGTACCAATGCTTTGTGAACCCTTTTCAGGCTTAGATGTAGTTGTCCTGACATATATGTGTCGCTGTAAAATACATCATCCACATCTGGATACTTTGTTGGCCATAGCATTTTAGAATGGGACTTTGAGCCCTAGCACTCATCTGGGTTATCACTGTGTCAATACTATTTCTTATGTATTTAATTCTTGTAAAACACTGCACGCCCATAGGCCTCAGAGCGTTACACTGAAAGAGATTTACAGACATTATAAACCAGATAAATAAGCAGAAAGTACATAGAGGCAACCAGATAACACCAGGAAGGTCCCCATACACAGGCTATTGGTCGTGGTTAAGTAACAAACTACAAGTCTTAGATTCCAAGAGCACATGAGCAGATATTTAACAATACTTAGAATCCCATGAGGTTACTAGTTCCACACTCCACCAAAACACAGTCCCTGTTCTTCAGCGTACACCAGTAATCAATTTTTACTCTATGTAGAAACTTCAGATCAGAACTTTTGACTACCCCAGGACCTGTTATTTGACAAAGCCATGCCAGTACTTCATTTCATAATACTTGGATTCCCTCTCACATGGCTCTTCAACATTGGTGATTATGAAATTCCTATGGCCGTGAACAGGTCTCTGATTGGACCATTCCTAGGCATTGTCATATAGGACTTTCTTAGACGCAGACGCAGATGTAAATTAGCCAGTTTAGGGCTGATACATACAGAAACAATCATACCAGCCAGACACGTCTCTACTTTTTTAGCAGCAGGAGATACAATATTGGCAGACTGTGGGGACTCATTTCTTATAATGGCTGCAGCAGTAAAAGCAAGCTTCACTGGTGATGTTACAATGCAATTCAGACAAGCAGACATACCCAATGAGGTTTGTGCATGATTATCAACATTCACAACAAATGAGTCTGTTTGACAAAAACTGTCCCTTTTATCAGTGACCAAATGTGCCAACAGTAGTACTTGGAGATCTGTTTGGCAGCATTTTTATGTTTGGAACAAATTGTGTCTCTTAACAGATTTCTCCACGCATTCCAGCCATGACCTGAAATCACAGGGACTGGCACACTTATAAAGCTCAGTGGTGATGTTTGCCTGAAAATACTTTCAAGAATCAGATTTGAGATTTTTCTCAAAGTTCAGGACAGAGTACAATGTATGGTCAAAATTGATTTGAAGTCTGTATTCACCTAAAAGGTGGGTTCCAATGGAGGGAGACGTTGTGAATACAGCAGCTTTCTGTGTATTTTGTGGCAGCAATGGCACCAGAAAATGAATCAGTGGCACTATCGGGAATACTGCTAGTATCAGAGGGTAGCTCAGTTATCTTAGCGTGGAGTCTCGGCCTCTTGCGTCAGCTTAGTGCCATTGTAGGAAGACTGTGGGTCTCTGGTGTTTATTGTTCACTTTTTTAGAGGTATGTTTTCTCCTCCCCTTCTCTCTGCTCCCCTTCTCTAGCTTTTACACTGGGTGTGTGGTTAATTATATATTGGGTGAATTCAACTCTTTTGCCATTTTTGCTTTTTTAGTTATGTGTGTATACTTTTACTCCTCCCGTTTCCTTGAAACACTAGCACTTTTTGATTAATCCATCAATTAGGTTATTTCACAGATCAGTGACAATAGTCACTTTACTTTTGCTTTGTAGAAATCTGAACAAACCACCTTTTGCCCTGATGAGAGGTATCCAGGCTTTCAAAAAATGTTTTTTTTATTGACTGAGACCAATGACTTGGACTGACCTGATCTACAGCACAAGGTCCGCTACGCCAAAAAAGTGTCGGCAATTGAAGACATTACTGTTCATATATGTCTTGTGTTTCTCATCATATAAGGGATCATTTAATTCTGTTCAAGATCTAAGTCATTGTCCACACTTTTTTAATAAGAGTAGTTCAGAATGATTGGATGGATGGTTGAATTATAGACCAGGTGTTGATCATCTCTATACAGTGCATTAAAAATCATGATCGAATTTAAGTAACCAATCAGCATTACCATAATTCATTGCAGTCATATAAAAGGAAGTGTGTAACATTTTGTCATGTTTTCGATGTCTAACACACGTGTATAAACTTGAGCAATATAGCAAACATGTTTAAGGTAAGTGGGCAGAGTCTGCCTCGGTTGCTCACCATATTCATTTTTGCTCCTATTTCCCCTCCCTATCTGTAGCCTAAGATGAAATCACGCCTTTCACTCCTCAAAATATAATTTTGAACAAAACAAAGTTGTCTTCTCTATTCATGAAAAGTCTCTCTGCTGCAATGTACCATGATAGAGATACAAAGGTGTTTTGGAACTGGGAACCCACTTCTCTGTCAAATGTGTTAATAAATACTGGACAGACTTACACCAAACCAACAAAGACACATCTTCATTACTTTGTGCTCAACCTGTTTCTTAAATAGTGCAAATGTGTCCAGCAGTTTTCATAGGCCAAAATCAGTGTTTTATTTTTTTCTCAATAACGTTTAAACCACATGTTCTGAAACATTTCACGTTTGAAGGGTGGCCTGGGCAAGGGTTTGTTACTAGAAATGTCATATAAATATGTTCAGTAAGTAAAAATAGTTATCAGAAATAGAATATTGGGAACATTCAATGCAAACACATTTTATTTACCTATAAATATGTCTATATATATTATAGGGCCGTGATAGCTGCCCTATATTTAAGGTGAGTCGGCTCCCATAGGAACCCATCAAAATTCTATCATCAATAACTTTTGATTCGATTAACGAATTTGACTGAAATTTCTAAAAGTTATTAAACCCCCCCTGCTACCAGACTGCAGTTTCACAAAGATTCATTAAAAAAATAAGAAAGTTATTAAGCGTCAAAGAAAAAGAAATTCCAAAAGTGCAGCCGACTTCCCATTCATTTTCCAATAGACAAACAAGGTTAACCTTTGCCAAAGCACACAGCCCAAACCGCTGGTTAGATTTGGACAAGGTCTGAAACAACTAGGGAACAAAACGTTGACTCCCGATCCATGCCTAGTTTGGGGTTATTCTGTGCAGTAGTTATTTAAATATTTGATGGATAAGGGGCAGGGGCTCCTTCTTCAAAATAGATAGCTATATCTTGGGGATTTACCCAAAACCGATTTTTTTAGAAATAAAACGACTGCCATCTTGTTTTTCTCTCAATGCGAGATATTTCCATGGTTATATCTGAGGCTATAGGAAAATGAAACACAGGCAAAAAGACATTTGCTGGTTAGAAAACATGTGAATGCCATTCGGCTAGAGGTGGGGGGTTGCTAAAGGACACTGAGTGAAATTTGGGAGTTGGAGGGGGGACTAGGCACTGAGTTGGCAACACTGAGCTTTCTGTAGCCTCAGCTATAGCCTTGAAAAGCTGACATCTCAAAGCAAACTGCGTCACAGAAACAGCTTTTGTTGTGGGGGAAAGGTAGAGGGCAAGGGAGGTGAGGAGGCCATCTGGGGAGTGAGGGAGCTGGCATAGATGAGCGAGACACTTGGTGAGGGCCTGGGGGGCAGACACGCTTTTCTCTCTGGTCGTTTTTTTGAAATTCACAGCGATATCTGGGGCTAGGAAGGACTACATATACCCATGAGTAAAAAGTAGTTCAGTGCCCGCGGCTATATATTTTGGGGTGTCTGTCTTTTGTTTCTGTTTGAAAGTAATTTTTATAGATATAGCGACGTTGGGGTGAAAAATCACTCTCCATGGCCTAAGACCATGATCAGTGACACAGTAGTTATTTGGGAGTCTCATCTATTTTGGCTGTGTGTTTTCAGAAAAACAGAAGAAAATAGTTTAAAAAATAAATACATAAAGGCGCCACCCTACTCTATTTTTAGATGCCCATAAACTATAGTTTAGTCTGTGTATTGTCACTTATGCTATTATATCTTGTGCCTATGTGATGTTTCCCTCCTTAGTTTACGGTCATATATTATTCTCTGCTTTGTTCAACTTCAGCTACTTTACATTATTACATGAGCTGTGTTGTGCTGTTTTGATTTTTTAATTTCTATTGTATTTTAAAACCTGAATTGACCCCCGCCTCCTTTAACTTACAATGTATAACCAAGGTTATAGAAAAAGTCAATGAACTGTAGCCGCGGGTATAATACAAAACATGTTTTTTTCGTTATTATTTTATTGTATGTTTGTATTTATATGTGATAAGTAGTCTAGGACTGTTTTGGATTGCACTGAGTGTACATTTGCAGTACTGTTTTGATGTTATGAAAGAACACTGCATTTCCTTCATTGGTTAGGTGTACTGCATCATTTCTATAGAAAATGACCATGTAGAACTCCATGTTATTGTTCGAAATTCATAATTGGTTGTGGTCTCTCATGAATCCTCAAACTACCTTATTAACATTTTTCTGTGATTTCTCAATTTTACCTTTACATCTGGTGGTCCAACTCCATTAGTTTTCCCACATCTTGTTTCCTCATTAAAGTAAGAGACACATCTTGTACATTTCCCAAATCATTGCCTCCAAATCTAATTAGCATGGCGTCTTGCTGTCCTGTACTTCTCAGACTGAACAATTTTGGAAAAACTTTGAAACAATACGTTCCCCGCAATTCAAACAATTTCATTTTAAAATCTCTCAAACCAAGGTCTGTGTTAATATTTAATTTCTCACAAAAAGTCAGTAACCACAATAACCAACTGTCTCCGATAAGCCACACTATTTCAAACCAGTCATGACATCTGCAGTCTTTCTCTGTTCCCAGAAAAATGATTCCTAGTTTGAATTGTTAGTAATTTGTATGACCAGGGTATGTATGAAGTTTGTGTTTTGGAGTTTGTAATTGGTTGATGCTACTGTTGTAATTATCCACAGCTAGCCAGCAGCCATCCAGTGCGTGGTGTTGCTACCTGTGGGTAGGTGTGGTCCCCTATGCAGCCGTGGCTATATTAGTGCAAATGAATGTTGTGTTTGTGGACGTGTGTTAGTCGTTGCTATCCAACATTTTGGGTGGGACAGCATCATAGATGCGTTGAGTGTTTTGGGGGGATTGGGAGAGAGGAGTGGAGTAGAGGAGGACCATGGGGAGTGGAGGGGGGCTGGTATGTGTGTTAGAGACACTTGTTTTGAATTTGGGGTAGAGGAAATACATTTTTTAATTAATAGTTTTTGCAACGAGCCACGGTTAACAGCAAACGTCCATGAAGGACTTTTGTATAATTGCATGTATAGAAAGCACATGCGTAGGCGCGTCAACGCTTTTCATCATTTTATTGGTTGTGTCCATAGGCACGGTTATATTTATAGCCACGTCTTTACACATACATTTTCTGTGCAATAATCATATTATGTGAATGACGTAGCACAACATTTTATCTGTGTGTGTTATTTTGTGTGCTTAGGTGTTGTCTTGTCTTATTTGAAACTTTGAAGGTTGGCTTAGTTTGATTTTTAGTTTGTAGAAAATGTATGTGTAGCTGTTGCTACAAGTAAGCTTTGTAGGCGTGTTGAATATCCGTGGCTACTAGTAATGCTGGGCATGGTTTTGTATGTTTTCCGGTGTTTCTACTTGGCTGGTTTGAATGTTGTAAATGTGTACTTCTTTGTGATAGTTTGCAGTGAACATGTGGCTGCCATTGTATTTATTTTCTTACAATATAGTCCTCTTTTTCTAGTTTTGATTTTGGAAAGTATGAAACTCTCCATTTTGCCTACTACTGCAGAATTCACACTATGATTGTCATTAATCAGTTGTTTGTCATTGCTTTGTTGAAACTTGTATTTGATAATGTGTTGATAATGGGGCTCTGTGTTTTTTCGTTATTTTTTACTGTATTTATTACCAATGAAGTGGTCCTGCTGTATATGTAGAAAATGTGTAGGAATAATTGCTTATTAGGGATGAAAATGAATTTCAGTGGGGTGCATGATATAGACTCATTAAGTATACTTCCTGCACTCAAAATAAAAGAATGATCACAAAGTAGTAGAAATGTGATTTTATTTACAATGCTTTTATAATCACGTATGTTGTGTGTTAAAGTGCTTTTTGGGGTGATCTGAAAATGTGTGTGCTTTAAAAATGATTTCTTTTGCTGAAGTGTGTTATTGTATGGTTATCTATACGAGAAAATGCAGTGGGGGTCATTACGACCTGAGCGCAAAGGGATACCGGGCACCGGTAATGACACCGGTGCCGCAAATCCCTTTGCTCCCTATTCCTAGGTCCCTTTGCGGGTCCTCCCTTAACGCCTGGTTTTACCAGGCGTTATGGATGAGACCTACAAAGGGATACCGGGTCAATAACGGTGCCGCAATTTGCGGTACCGTTATTGCCGCCTTCCCTCTTCCCATTGAGCCCTATGGGGGCTCAAACGGGAATGGTGAATGGCTCTGGTGAATGGGGAATTACCGGTCCCGCCGACCTCGGACTGGACTGGTAATTACTCCCTTCACCAGACCGGAGTCTGACCGATTTTGGAGGCAGCCATGGCGCTAATAGCTGCCTCCAAACTCGGAATGAGGGCCATTGTCTTCATTTGTTTATTTTATGGTGAAACCTATTCTTTCACCAAACACTAGGTTTTTGCAGCGGGTCATTTTTTTCCCTTTTACGTGCTGTTTAAATGCCATTAGTTGGAGGTGTGCCAATTATAATAACAGACACCAAGAGAGCGGCCATAAAACAAGGGACTTGTAGCACGCTGCTTAAACAAAGTTTGTGAGCCTCAGCAAATAACGTAATAGCACAGGGCTTTAATTATAAACATTGGGAGTTCTCAAAAGCCTGCAATCTTTTAAACATAATTAAAATAAAATGATATTTTTACAGCTAAAGTGACCTTGGGGGTAAAAAATAACTGGTGAGACGGTCTCCCATCCATGCAGTAACCAGGACAGACTCCGCTTAGCTTCAAAGTGAGTAAAAGGCCACCCTGCTCAGGCCATTGCGCATAATAAGCAAGGCAACTTTACAAGACCCCTTAGAGCAACATGGCCTGGGGGGCCTGCCTCTTCCTTACTTTGAAGCTAAGCAGTACTGTTCGTATTTTCATGGTTGACAGTTTTTTGATTTTCGCTTTGGGTGCAAAAAGTACCTCAGCATATGTTATTCTTGCAGCCGGTCATTCTTTTTCCTATTTCCTTGCTGCTTACATGTGGTTAGTTGGTGTTGTGCGATGTATCACAAAAGTCACTAAGAAACCTGAAATAAAACAAGGGGCTTGGAGAACGCTGCTTAACCAAAGTGTGTGGTCCATGGCAAATCATTTAATCTCACTGCGCATTGCCCAAAAACATTGTGAGTTCTCAAAGCCTACCATTCGAAGGCCATGGCTAGTGGTCTGGTAGCATTTTATAATGGATATTGGGCACAGCAAAAGGCTTTTCTTTGCTCACTGACCATGGATAAGGAACATTCTAGTGGTCTGGAAGCGTTCGAAGAATCTTCGGAGAAACACAACCCTTGAAATCCAAGGAAAAATCTTTAGCTGCAGGGATGTTAAGGTGAGAACTTACACAACAAAACTCGTGAAATTCAGCTAAAGCCACCTTAACTTCACTTCACGTTCCACAGCCTATGACCACAGTGATGACATCACAGATTGCATCACTGATGACATCACTAATTACATGTTGTATGAGGACACTGATGACATTACAAATCACATCACTGATGCCATCACTGGTGACAGCACTAATTACATTAAATATAACTGATTACATCAATAATAGAATTAGACATATCATCATTTATAAATTAGCTCATGAACACTTTGATTACCTTAATAACAATTTAGGCCATGAACTTTGCCATGACAAAGGCTGGGGTAACTGGCCAGCACCAGAGGACATAGCTAGTAGTCGGTTAGTGTTCAAAAATACCAATTTGCATGGTTAAAAGCCATGCCTAGTACCCGACACTGTTATAAAATATACAGTGGGCAACGCTGAAAGCTGTAGTCAGTGGCCATGGCTAAAGGCCATATCTAGTGCCCATTAATATCTTACAATATACAGTCGCCATTGCCAAAGCCATGGTCATTGGCTAGTATTGTGATGAAGACCATGGCTAGTGGCTGGTTAGTGTATATATTATACAGTGGGCACAGCCGCAGGCCCTAGCTAGTGGCTGGTTAGTGTTGTATAATATACAGTGGGCACGGCCGAAGTCCATTGCTTATTGCATTTTATTATTTTAAAATATACAGTCGACATTTGACAAAAGATGTACAAACTGCTCATGGTCAAAGGCCATGGCTAGTGGCCCATTTATATGTTTGAAAATATAGTGAACACAGCCAAAGATTGTGGACACTGCTTAGTATTGGGCTAATGTCCATGGCTAGTACCTGACCAGCGTATATAATATACAGAGGATACGGTTGAAATCTGTATCCACTGGTAAAGTGTTACCTAAATAAGGTAAATTCCCAAGCTTTTTTTCTCGGGGGATCAGAACTCAAAGGGAATTCATTCAAAGAGAAAAACAGAAGGTGAGTCTGATTACCCCTCTTTCCGTTGCCCTAATGTGTCACCGTGATGCTCAATTACAAACTAAACACATCCCATCTTGCTACTAAGGGACATCATAAACCCAGTACAGGCACAGACTTTGGAAAAATAAATTCACTTTTTAATATTGTGGATAAAAAAAGGGCCGACAAATGCCCTACATACAACATTACACAATTAAACAATACAACATTTGTTAAAAAAGCTTATTTCCATATAACAACCAAGGTACCCATGCATTCATGGAACAAGGGGGAACAAACAACTCAAAATGCTTTTTTTGTATGTAAATCCCACAGTTAAATCATGAGGGTATTTCAGATAGATGTCGACATGTTTCAGCCATTTTTTTGTTTCGGACACTATATCTAGTGTCTTAGATCTCTCTTTTCTTAGGCCATCTTCAGGACACGATTCCTTCAAAATGTCAACAAAGTCTCTATACCCCAGATTTGATCAGCATGACCACTCTCTACAAGAAATGTATAAAACACATATCACATATATGTTACAGGCCTCGTTCATTGCAAGGGTTCAAGAAAATTCACACACTGAACAGCGGCCAACCGGGAGATTATCTTGAAGACATAATGGATGAAAACTGTTATATTTCAACAGGGTGTTTTTGTCGGTGCATACTTACCAAGTCAAAAAATGTGCAATACCGCAGTCAACTCTCTGGGCTCTCCCACGAGTGATAGGCCACTATAAGTATGGCCGCTGTTCAGTGTGTGAGCTATCTCCTTCATTGATCTCAATGGGAAACTGTGGCAATTGCTTACTTTTACTAACTGTACTACAGATTGGGTCATCTAAGGGATAAAATGCCATTGCTCTTTACTAAATGTTGTTAAGACGACCGGGCGATTGAGGCAACTTATCTGTGAACACAGAACGTGCCTCAAAAACAAAGTGGCTAACAAACCTCTGGTCACTCATTTTGAACTCAAAAAGCATAAATATACTGACTTCTTCTGGTTCGTTATTGAATCTATCCCAAGTACCCCAAGTGGGGGAAAAAGGGAAACCAAACTGGCCCTGTGTGAGCAACGCTGGATCTATACCCTGAAAACAGCACAACAGGGTTTAAACTCATCAATAGACTGGAATACCCTCCTCTGATGGGAACCGTATATCAGAAGCACTGTTCTGCCATCTAGTATGGATCTTTCCTGGCACACATGACATTCTATGTCTTTCATTGGCGAGTGCTGTTTTTACAGACTAATACCCATATTTTTTCAAAAATTGGTGATTTTTTACAACCTGAAGTGCTCAACTTTCAGTTGTTAACATGCGATTGCACAGCGTTCCGAATGAACCATAGCCACATTTATTTCTGTTATGTGTGCTCTTGACTGGGGCTGTGGTGTAATTTGCACAATATAGTGTGTACAATACACAAGAAAGAGGCTTTTTCAAAAAAGTCTGTTAGGGTAGCCACGTGTATACTAAGTAATACAGCAACTCGCTTTGTCTGTGTGGAATATGCCTTCTCTAAAAAAGCGTGTTGGGGGAGTTTCTCGTATACAAAGCAATACAACAACTCGTCATGTCTGTGTGTTAAATCCTGGTTCCTCTTAAAGAGATGCAGCCGTGAATTTTGAGCTTCTCCATGCTTGGGAGAAATTTCACGTGACACGTAATTCACATAAGCAGATGCTCGCAGCTATCACGTGACTTGGGTAGCTAGTCATAAATTGCAACCCAACGCTGCTTGTCCTCTCCCTGTTCTGCGGCTCCGGGATGAGGACGCATGTTCACCTGCTAAGGCTGTGCTACAGTGAATTTAAACCGCAGGAGTATTTAACAGTGTTAGGTCAAAATGTTGTAAAAAAAATGGATTAAAACAGAAGAAAAAAAATCAAAAAGGGAGGTTGGGGGGGACATTTTTTCGACATTTTGACTTTCGACAAAATGTTATTCGAAAATGTCACTATAAACCTATTTTACAGCTTTGTGCCTGCCCGCAGTGTTTTACTGTCCTAATAGAGGGATGTTTTATGTTCCCTTGATGCCGTTAGGATTCTCATTCGTTTTAGAGTTTCCTGACCCGGCTAACGGTAGCCAGCACAAAATAAACAGGGTGTGAGCAAGCCAGCAAGAAATATCCCGGCATTCGCACTGAAGTACTCGGCATTCGAGCAGAGCAAGTGTGGCTGTGTGACAAGACCCTGCATCTCTCTGGTAAGCCTGTGTCTCAGCTATCACAAACCACGGTAGCATGCAATAGTTATGTGTCTTGCTTACCCCGTTAGTGTTCTAACGGATACATGCTGTGTTTGTATGACCCCCATTAGGACTTCTAATGGATCTGTAGTCTCCTGATACTGAGCACGGGAGACAGCGTGAACACTCAATGTGTGACTGAGCTGTCTACTTGAACCAGGGCATTTATCCCTTATCTTGCACTGCAGTTTCCTGCCATCAGAGTGGGGTAAGCATAACTTTTTGATATGTGTTCCCCCTCTACTCTTATCTACCTATTCTTTTTTTCCTCGGAGAGCACAGCCCTCGAAATTGTCAGAAAAATGTGGATTATGAGTATGTCGACAAAGAAACCTTTGTGTGAAACATATTTCATCTCTTCCTTACAGGAGTCATGTACACCAGTGAGAGGCGATTGCCCCCCCTTTTTTCGAAACGGGTGTTAATAAATGCAAAAGACACGTGGTCTCTAGTGGTAGTTGGCAGCCCTCGGACCAATATGTTATTTGTCTCTACATTATAAAGCTAAGTGTTGAAACACGCTGCCATATTATGTGGATGGTGCATTTAAAGTTAAAGCTCAGGTTTTTAAGTTTGTGACAGACAGGTGTTTCATTTGGGAATACAGAGATCCATCTTGTGATACACTGTGTGTCAGATAAACTGCAAATGTATCAAGTTAATGATTTGACATGCAGAAATAATGATATGCCTGATGAAATGTAGCTGTTGTCCCTCCATGTTCCTTCCCTTGTTCCCCCCTTCCCTTGTTTCCCCCCTTCCCTACCTTCCCTCTCCATTACCCCATGTGTTTTTGGTTTTTAGGCCTAGGGTTTCGACTCGCCTATCCTTTCTCACAAGTAAAATGTGATACATGTGACCTTATGAGAGTTTCTTATGATAATAACAGAAATGAATTTGGCTTTGTTCAGAATACACTTGATCGGAGAAGTATTCGTAGAGTCTTTGCTACAACTGAGCCCTGAATCAAATGAAAGAGCTACATTTAGAATAGCTCGCTTACGTTGCCTTGATGCTACATTGTTTGTTGTAGTGACACCTGTACATTCATGTTTTGTTTGTGTAATATGGTTTTAATATTGGTATTGTGATTGCATTGATACGCACATTCCGGAATGTGTTATTAATGTTTGTTGAATTTTCTTGAACCCTTGCAATGAACGAGGCCTGTAACTTATATGTGGTATGTGTTTTATACATTTCTTGTAGTGTCCGAAACAAAAAAAATGGCCAAAACATGTCGACATCTATCTGAAATACCCTCATGATTTAACTGTGGGATTTATATACAAACAAAGCATTTTGAGTTGTTTGTACCCCCTTGTTCCATGAGTGCATTTGTACCTTGTGTTAGAAAGATTTCTTAATTGTAGGTAATTTTCCTTCCATGTGGCAACCCCTAAACTTTTTGCTGTTGTTTTCACCTTCATCTAGACTTTGCCAGAGAAGCGCAGCCTTCCGCCGCACTCCTCTGGGCTTTCGCTCCATTCTTACGGGGAAACTGACATGCCCTTAAGACAGTCAGTACCGGGAAACATTGTTTTCCCTAGTTCTTTTATCATGTTGCAGCTTTCGCGCAACATGACACAAGAGGGCACTGTAAGCTAATTTACTGCTCTCTTGGGTCTCTTGTCACTCTACAGGCCCTAGACACTCTCTTTCGATTGTTAACGAACAGTGCAAGTGAATCACGGACGGGACTGGTGGCAGCGATTGTTTCTTTGTGTTTTGAGCTCCTTTTGGCTGTTTAAGCGCCTTTCTCGCACTTAGCCCAAAATGGTGGCCTGGCTCCCAAAATGGCCAGACCACGAGGCTCTTTGTCCTGCCCGCTGACCGTCTTGCCCCCTTCACCTTCCCCAGGTCGAGCCGACCCGGGGCCTTCCTTATTAGGGCATGTACTTTCCCGCGAAACACAGATGCTTTCGCGGGCTTCTACAGGCCTTGTGTGTGCCTCCAGGATGTGGCCTGGGATGTCTGGTCCCAATACACATCCTGGGTGCCAGAGAGTCTAGTGTGTCTTGAATGCCTGGGACCACTGTGGTCCGTGATAGGTCCACGTATGGTGTGAGTGTTTTGTGAGCAGATCTCCCATTGGGTCCTCTCCGAATTGTCGCGAAGGGAACTCTGGATAAGAGGAGGCTGGAAACACCACCGCCATGTCCATCTCCTGAGTTCTCACGAACGACGGATACAGGAGCCAAGTATCCTGCAACCAAGAGGCTGAACCGAGGAATCGCTGGTGAACCGCTGAAGTACTGCTCCTCTGCACTGGTGTCGCCCTGTGAAACCATTCGGCCGCTGATCGAACGAGAAGGCCTGTACTGGTCCTTCGACCCTTTGGAATAGTGGGAACAACTATTATTGGCATCTTCATCATCTCCTGCACGTAAGCCTTTGGAAGCGTCTCTGGGCCATCCAGTGGACTGACCAGCCTACACAGGAGTCTTGCTCTGTTACCGCCGTCAGGTTCTGTTGTATTCCGAGTCCTTAGCACTCTCACATGATTTGTACACTTGGCATTCCCAGGTCTGAAGTGAGAAGTGTACATTGGGCTGAAACACACACGGCCGCTTCGTTGCCCTGCTGTGGTAACAAACTGTGCGGGTTCAATGCGTTTGGGACATCCTCAACTCTAACTTCTGCTGCCGCGGAATCTACACGACGCTGAGACGTCCCCTGCTCATATCCGAACCTGCCAGCACTGAAACTGACGTGGAGAAGCTTGGGTCTGCCTGCATCGGGGACCGGTGAGTAGCAACGCTAGGAGCTGGTCGCCCTCCTGCAGTAGCCCATAGCTTTTCCTCGCTGTGTTAAACAGCACACCTTTTTCGCACTCGCGCTCTGCTTCTGCCCGCAAGTGGAGGCCGCGCTTGAGTAGCGGAGATCTGTTCACCCTCCTTTGTTCACCACTCTGAACTGCCTGACTTCCTTGAAGAGACTCCCCTTGGTCCATCGGCACCAGCGTGTGCAGATACTTTTGAGCTCAAGGCTCCACTCTTCGTAGGGCTTGGACTTCCTTCTAGTTAGGTGGCCTCTGAAGGCGAACTGGGTCTAAACGATTACTTGCACTGCCTGTTTTCCTACCCATCTAGGTGGTCTGCATATTTCGTGCTTCTAACTCGTTAGACCCTTCGGTAATTGTATATATATTGTATTTGATTGTGATGTGTTGGTTTACTTGAGTTTTATCGTGATTCTTTACTATGGTCAATATTACAAATGCCTTGTAATAAATGTGTCTATATTTTTAATATAACAACTGTTTGGAGTAATTTGTAAGCGTCCTTGCTTTGTGTGCTCATTGCGGGCTTTCAGTCACCCTCACCCCTCTTGAGACCTAGTCTTGACTGCCGCAATCGCTACCTTGATTGGTCTGGCTTGTCCAGAGGTTACCCTGTTGCAAGAAACTAGGCTGCCTTCTGAACCTCTGCCCCCCCAGGACAGAGTTCAGAAATCCATCTTAACACCTTGGTTGTTATATGGAAATAAGCTTAACACATTTTGTATTGTTTAATTGTGTAATGTTGTATGTAGGATATTTGTTACCCCTTTTCTTATCCACAATATTAAAAAGTTAATTTATTTTTCCAAAGTCTGTGCCTGTACTGGGTTTATGATGTCCCTTAGTAGCAAGATGGGATGTGTTTAGTTGTGACATATTAGGGCAACGGAAAGAGGGGTAATCAGACTCACCTTCTGTTTTTCTCAACTGGTAAAGGCCACAATCTATGGTTGGTAGCCTGTTAGATTTCTTAAAATATACAGTGCACATGGGTGAAGGTTGTGACCACTGTCCATGACTAAAGGCAATGACTAGTACCCCATTCATGTGGTAAAATATATTTGGCCATGCACACTGACCATTGCTCAAGGCCATGCTTAATGCCAGTTACTGTTGTAAAGTAATTAGTGATGTCAACATTGTTGTGATCTGTCATGCCATCATTGTGGTCATAGGCTGCGCAACATGGGGTGCAAAGTTAAGATGGGCTTAGCTGAATTTCAGGGGTTTTGTTTTGTTAAGTTCTCACCTTAACGGCCCTGCAACCAAAGTGTTTTCCTTGAATTACAGGGACAGCGGAAGCGGCCCTGTAGTTATGATTAAGTTGCTCAACCCATAGAAAGAGCACTTTTTGGGCGGCTTATAACTTCGCCCCCCCACCCCCGGACGAATCCTCATGAAACTTTGCAAAGAAAGTATATGGCCGTATCAGATTGATTCTGTGAAGTTTGGTGAGGTTTCGTGCAGTGTGGGCAAAGTTATAGGAGCCGGGGTGTCCCAAAATGTGTGGTTTTTCCCATATACGCAATGGAAAAAAAATGTTTCTCACATCTACATCCCAAACCGCTGGATGGATTTTCACCAAATGTGTGGCAGGAGGGGCAGTTTGGTCCAAACAGCATGCTTTTGTAAATTTTGTGTAAATCTGACCAGTATTTATTTTTTAAAACATCCAAAAAGTATGCTAAAAGAATAAGTGATATCTGGATACGGTCCACGGACTCACTCTCCTGTTCAGTATGCGTACGGGCCTCCGCTTGGCCCAGAGGACAGCATAATATCTGCGGACATCAGATGTGCCGCGCTGATTGGATGGTGAAAAGCATGAGGTGCGTCAGATTTTTGGACACGCCAGCCATGTTGGACATGGCGGTAAACATATATTAAAAAAACACAACATTCCACTTATCAAACTAATGAAACAATCTATCAGAACGATGAGGCGTGATGAGGTTGGGATGGGATATGGCCTTAAAAAGCCCCAAAAAATGGGTGGCTTTTTAACTCCGATGTCCGCAAACAGTCTGGATGCAGTACTGTGATGTTCACAAACATCTGAGATGTTCGGGGACATCGAGGCCTATTTCTGCATTACATGGTTGGTGAAAAGCAGTTTTTGGATGGCTTATAAGTTTGATGCCACTCATTGACACTACTTGAAATTTTGGAATTCCATTCTAGACCTGGCTGCAAAGAGTGGTGCTGTTTTGTCAAGATGGAACACAATTAGAGGGGTGGTTACAAAATATTTTAAAGTCTTATAAATGTGGTGCCATTTGACCAATCTGCACAAATGTTTGCAAAAATATTTTAAACCTAGATATGAATGTCTCCGCAGACTTTGGTTGGATTTTGTCAAGAGGCGGTACAATTAGAGGGGGGTCTCAACATTTTTAGGTGGTTAATATCTTTGTTGTTGTTTGACGAATGTGGACATAGGTTTTCAGAATAACTATATACCGAACCATGAATGTTTGTTCAAAGTCTGAAAGAATTTTGTCAAGTGGGGACTAAGTTAAATGACTATTTTTTGCATGTACATTTTGACAATTTTCAAAAAATAAAACATGAGCGGATTTGCAGCAAACCCGTGTAAGTAACAATGGCAAGGACCTGAAAGCATAGTTTTGCAAATGTATCCATATTTTTTTTTTTTGAAAAGTATCATAATCTAGGTTCGAACAATAATGATAGAGCTTTAGTGATTGAAAAATAGCCTGTGGCCATGGGCAGTGGCCGGATAGTCCAGGTCATGGCCCCAGACAATCTGGCTTCTGCCAATGACCACATGGGACCAGCAATGAGTTTAAAGTGGGCATACCCACAAGGGACGGGCATTGTGGTAAAGTTTTTCGAAATTGGATAGATTTGAATGGGGAAAAATCTGCTTGTGAGTACAGGTTGAGGAGGAGGGTCAGCAAGAAATTCAAAGCATGGTTTTGCAAATATGTCCTCTATTTTATTTTTTTGAAAGTATGAAAATGTAAGTACACAACACAGTGATATAACATTGGTGTCTGGGGAACGGGCCTGGCCGTCAGCAAGGAGAAATGTGTGCTGTAATTTGCTTTATGGGGTATGCGGCATGGCCGAAGCAGTAGGTTTGAATGGGAAAAAAAAATATTCTGCTTGCGGTTACAGCCTTAAGTGGTGGACTAGATTACAACAAACTTGTGCGACGAGCATTAGCAAGGGCCTGAAAGCATGTTTTGGGAAATATGTCTTGTGTTTTATTTTTTCAAAGTGAGAGAATGTAAGTAGAAAAACTAGTGATATACATTTGATGTCTGGGTAGTGGGCCTGGCCCTTAGCAAACACAAATGTGTACTGTGGTTTGCTTATCAGGGAATGCAGCATGGCCAAAGCCCATGCCCCGTCATTTTGAGACTGGCCTTGGCTGCAAGCCATGAGCACTGGCCATTGGTTACATTATTAGGGTATAGTGGACACTGGTCTATGATGCAGGCACTGGACTTGGATGCAGGGTAGGTGGAGTAAACAATAGGGGAGGTTTGGTTGGGCTAGCGTCATGGTTGAGCCTTATGCCATAGGCAATTGAGCAATGATTTGCAGTCCCATCATCTGCTGCTGATGACAACAGACAGAAGTATGTGTTGCAAACCATCTGCTTCTTAAATGAGGTCTATAGTTCTTTCATATATATGAAAATACAAATTGTCAACAATTTATATACAGTGATGTAACACCATGAAACATTTTCACTTAGAAAAACCTCTTCAATTGACAGAAAAAACGTTGTTAAAGGGATGTTACGGTTAAAACACATCCCACCCTTCGGACTCCTCTGCTCCGGTAGTTAGCAAGTGGCATCCCACCTTGGCATCGCTTGGCATTTTGTTCCTGGGTTCTCATGAGCACTTGCCCATCCATACTGCCCTTATATTTATGCACTTCTCTCACTGCACAATGTATATGTGCATTTATAGGAGCACTGTGTAAGGGAAATGCAGATGCAGATGATGTGTTGAAGATTGTTAAGTGGCAGTTAGTGTGTGGAAGCTTAATATGGTCATAGGGTTATATGTACAGTTTTTAGAAGTAATTGGCGGATGGATAAGTGACTGTTTGAAAGCAGGCATTCTGGGAGTGTTACAAATATAGAAATAAAAAGGGTAGAAGGGACGCCCTGTGCGATATTGTGCACGTGCCATCCGGGTTCTTTTAATGATCCATCACCTGGAAAGGGGACTGTGGAGTTTGCGGATAGTTATAAATGTGCATCAATTATGGTTCTTATTGTATGCTAGAGAAAAGTATTGTCCTTTTATATTTTTCTCTAGTATACAATTGTCAATTTTCCACATTAGCATAACACAAAATGCAAATGGAAATGTTGGAGAATCGTATTGAGTATAACTACCTTACTGAGAAATGTAACATAGATGGAGTCTGTACGATTATTCTTTTTAGTACTATGTTTTAACTTTGAAAATGTGGTTCCTAAAGGAACCTTTTTTTGTTTTTTTTGGATTTTATTTTGCAGGCTAGGTCAGAAATTAAGGTGGGGAGGTAAATGACGGAAGAGACACCAACCACAAATATGGTGGGTTAGGTGGACAGAGGAAGATGTTGCACATGTGTTACATCTAAGCTAGGGGGCAGTGTTTCTCATGCTGCTTGATTACAGCTTCAAAAGCATGTCGAAAATTGCTTCCCCTGCAGAGTGGTGTTTTGCAGTACATGCAGAGTACTGTTGTCTTCGAAAAATATGGATCAAAAGACTCTTTTTTCACTTGCAAGGTAGCTGGTGGTATTGTGTGCCCACAGAAGTTGGCTGTGTGGCTACATTATTATTTGACGAAGATAAGGTGACAGAAGATAGCCTACTACTTGCTAAGAAAGGAACTACCTTTCTAAAGCATTGCAGTGGATGAATTTGGTGTGGCGACACATGGTGATGGTTCCATAGGTAGCTAAATTCCCAACAGTGGTAACCAACTGCTACACCCATGATTCTCTCAGGCTGCCAGAGGAAGGCACTTCAATGGCATCTTTCATGTCATGGGTGTTAGTCTTAGCCGTGCACAGTGGTGGCACAAGTTATGGTTGCTTAGCTTACCATAGCTGGCAAATTTCAGGGGGGTTTTCGGTTTTACTTGTAACCATAACATCCCTTTAAACATGTGTTTTTATTGAATTTCATAGGTTTTTAGTAGCACATTTTAACCATAACGTCCCTTTAACAAAGTTTTTTCACTGAATTTCATAGGTTTTTACAAGGAAGCCATTAGTTTGTGTAGATGTACCATGCAGCATAGGAAATCGATGTCTCCATACTGATGAGCACAGTAACCACAAACTGTATGTCTGTACGCATATAGCGGCTAGCATTCAAACTGCTGAAACAGCATGAGTTCTGTTATATACAGTTACCATTCACCAAAGTGAATAAACATGTAAAAATAGCACCATGTATGTACATTTCAAGGAGAATTAAGTTAGTTAAGTGTGCAAACTCTGTACTTGTGAAACAAACAGACCAAAAGCATAGAGCATGCACCATAATGCAATGCACCAGTACAAAAAGTGACGTGTGCGTCCAACAATATTACCACACTGACGCTGTACATGGAAACGAAGAAGCAAATAGCAGAGTAAGGAATGCAAAGTATTGAGAGCAGAACTTAACTGCAATGTGTTAACTGCACTGATGTCTCTCCTATGATTGCAGAATTTCTGCAGTGTACCACAAAAGGAAACTATGGTATTGAAACTAGAATGACTGGAAGAGAACATCCCTCTTCACTAAATGAGTAACAATAGTAACTGCATTGGCAAGCAGCACAGTCTAAAAAGTAATTGAGTTATAAGTATTTCTTTATGTACACTTCACACATATGTTTGTGTGTAACATGATATACTTTACATTGAAGGAATGCATCACAAGCGGCACCACTTCCGCAACAGCTTATAGCCACACAAAAATTGCTGTAAAAAGCAACATAGACAGTCTGTATGTAAAAATTGAACAATTGCTAAACAATTAGTACTACCCCTACCCTGTCCTAATACTGGCGATGTTTATTACGAATTAAATGTGTACATGTAAACTGTTTGTCAGTGTGTGCGTAGTTGTTGCTTTGGTGCTGTAATTGCATTGTGACTCTGTAGCGCACAGTGCTGCCGAGATGCCTGCAGGTAAGCAAAATGGAGGTTTCCTTCTGAGAGTGCACCTGCTCGTCATATTTCCAATCACAATGATATGATATGATATGATAGGTTATTTACAACGTGCTTAATACCCAGAGTTTTCTAAGTGCAGACCGGGGGATCGAACCCGTGTTGCTGCATGTTGGTTTGCTTTCAAGGCAAGCACGTTGCCCCTGACCTATCGTCACATGGAAGTGTCCATAGGACTACAGTACTGGCCTTATGTCTGCATATTTTCATTCACTTTTAATTAGACGTGGCACCGGACATCTGTTGGTTGCACAGCTATACGTATGCGTATGTCATCCTCTTTCTCCTAGTAATGCCGCTCCTGTCGCCAACCCTACCAATTTATGCGACAGGCTACAGCATTTCAAACAGACCTGCCGCCTACTGATTTTGTGTTGCAAAGCTACCGATTTATGTCTGTGTCACTCCTGGCTGCCTGAGGTCCATTGGGAGCAAGGAGCAGGATGCTCCAGTGTACAGTGGGCATGTTAAATGGCCCATTGCTTTGATTGATGAGCTGCTTACCCATCAATCACCCGTGAAACTGACACACCATCTCTGCACTTAGCACCGTGAGGTTACGTAGCAAGTTGCTCACTGCGTTTTGTACAGGAGCATAAAAAATTATGGCTGTCCGTAGTGAGTCTGGAAAATATGAATGCTGTTGCTTCTTGTTAACTTGCAGACAGTTAAATGTAAGCACAGCTAAGTAAACAACAAAATCTTTGGATCTCAAAGATTATGAGTGCCGGTTGCAAAGGTACTGTAGCTGCGTGCAACTGCCTGAACAACTGTTTTGTTGCTCTGCCTAATGAAACTGTGTGTCTCCTGATGAAAAGCATTCCTGTGTGGCAAAATGTACTCATCTCCATGAATGCTACAGATACGGCTAATGTTGGGCCATCAAGTGACTGTACAAATAGCAATTTTGTGGCATAATACATGTCATACAATATGCTGCCGATCAATATCTGCGAGAACACATTACCCGTAGTGAGACATTCAGACATATGGCCGCGCCACTGCACAAGATGTTTAAGACTAGTACATCAGATGTTGGATATATAAGTTTGTTGTAGTAGTGTACGGTTCATAGCAACCTGCAGAGTGGCCCTTTGTTCACAGGCAAGAAGAAAGGAGCACAGTGGGTATTGGGAGCGAGTTGCAGTCAACAGTTTCCATTCGCAATGCATGTCCAAGTCCCTGCCGAGCCTTTGCAGTAGCTATTGCCATTACCTGCTAGCAGGACTATATACAGTGCTATAATATTTAATTGGTGATTATTTTGCAAACGTTACGCTTCCAAAAAAATTCTTGCTCACATCACTTCCAGAAGTCTTATTGCACAATCTCTCAGCTTCCATAGACCCATTTCCATGTGTGCCATTCTGCAAATGGGCCGGATGTGGCACGTGAAATCTTGGAAGTAACGCGTTGTCTGCATACTTTTCATGCTGTGTGCGAGTGTGGCAGAATACATTTCAACCAGAAGAGAGAAAAGGAGGATCCCAACGAGGTACCTCTGGATGTGAGCACTGGAGGTGACAGAGCTATGTGACAACTTTTTGTGCTTATAACCACATCTATATCAACAGATGTAAAGAGATGGGGAGGTCGGAAATTACCAAAAAATATATTCTTATTTTATTTCTCTCTTCTGATATTTTGTCCTCCCCCACGAGCCCCTAACAAAAAAGAGGACCACTGTTGCATTCAGTCCGCTCATTTGAGTTTTCACATACTTTTCAACCAGGACAGCGGATTTCATATGTAGTGGTGGCTCTAAAAAGTGCCATTTGTGGTTTCGTTTTTTTAGATGCTTTTAAGGAAACACTCTTTTTGTGGTATTTATAAAGATTTGGATTTTTCTGCACTATACCCCTTCTTACTGTAAGCTCTTCACCGCATCCTTTAGATGGAACAACACAATACCATTTCCAATATTGGACAAAGACATGCCATTGCCATAGAATAAGTCCGCATTTTTAGAATCAATGATGTCATTGTTGCAGAAGAACATTGCAGTATCGTACAAAAAAGTAGACATGCTTCCATTGATGTAACACCTTTGGCCCGCTAGCTGTGAACAGACTGCATTAGAACAGTCACATACTCTTCTTAGTGGTATGGATAAGAAAATTATTTTTGCTTTTTATACAGATTTTTCTTTTTCTGTACTCCACACATTCTTACAGTAAGCTCTTCAACGTATCTTGTACATGGAGCAACAAAATACCATTGCCAATGTTGGACAAAGAAATGCCATTGTTGCAAAAGAACATTCCAGAATTGCTCAAAAAAGTTGCCATTCTTCCATTGCTGTTACAACTTCTGCCCTCTGGGTGTGAAAAAACTGCATTAGAACTGTCCCACCCTCTTCTTGGCGGTATAGATGAGAATAGAATTTTTGCAGTGGGAAAAAAAACGCTTCACTGCTTTCATCAATCTCTTGAGTTGATGCAACACATATGAACAAGGCGCATAACCCAAATGCTGAGCTCCGTACTGGACCATGACAACATGAAAAGGCACGAAAGTGACCACTTCTTTGCAAACTTCAAGGACAATGCTGAAATTGAGGACATCGGCAGCGCACCACAATGCCTCTACTCCTTGCAACCCGAAATTGCAATGAAAGTCTCTTTCCTGGGCATACCTGTGCAATGTACCACAAAGGCATCACCAGTAAAAGCACTCTGTGTCTTTCCATTTCTGCCAGTCTGAGTGCACAATGTAATGTAAGAAAATGTTACCGCCCCTTCCTGTGAAGCTGAACCTAAGCAGCTAATTGGATAATCACCACAGTCACATTCCCATTGGCCAGCATGCTTAGAAGGGCAGAATGTGGCATGTGCACTTTCCAAACAAGCGTGTGGTCTGTGCCCCAATGAAGCAGGAGGAGTCCTTCTTCCTATGTACGCTTTCCCGTGACACACACCCTGAGCACCTAACTGCATATTATGCCACATCATGATCTCATAGTGGGTGGAGAACATGCCAGCAGCCTGCATACATTCACACATGCTTAAGTTTATAACACACCTTCCAACCTCTGGCTGGGGACACATGTCACACCCTTCCCTCTTTCTTACCTGTTTGTCCTTGATTGCGGTCTTCCTGGAAGCTCCTTCCTTCTTCCTGACTGATCGGGACTTGTACAGGAAAGGACGTGAGTCTTCGAGTTCCAGTGTGAGGAGTGCCGACTGCCTAAGCAGAGCTGCGTTTAGTGTCCAGGAAGGTTACGGCGGCAGAATCCAGGAAGGAAAGGGAACAGTTAGTCCAGCATTCAGTGGGTGCCAGGGAGCCGCGGCACTGGAGCACGGGACAGAGTCCGGGATAGAATTGGGAATGGTCTGGCAGGAGCAAGGGCATGTAAAAAAGGGGGTTCCAGGAAGGAGAGGTTGGTGGAATTTGAAGAATAGCACTAATAGAAGGATACGATACACGTGCCGAACAACTCGGAACAGAAGCGTTGAGACGTGCAGAGCCGCTGGGGCGTGCCTATTTTCTAGGAGGCAGCATGCTGCGCGTAAACACTAGAAATCAGCATTTCCATGCTGTCGGCCATGTTGGCAGAATCACCGACCTGATGTTGTGGTGTATCATGGACCAGGAAGTCCTGAAAGGTCGGAATCAGTGATTCATGACAGCATGCCCTCTCTTAAATCTTGATGCACCGGGTTTGCCTGGATGGGTTCGATGGAACCTTTGTACTAGACCGGGGGCATTCAAATTTGAGACTGGTTCCCAGGTGCATCCGCTGGGGGGGTATCCATTCCATTCCACTAAGTATTGGAGTCAACCCCGTTTGTATCTAGAATCACATATCCTGGAGACCTTGAATTCAATCTGGTCATTGACGAGCACGGGGCTAGGTCTAGGAGTCGATCTGGTGGACCGTACAAACGGTTTCAACAAAGATGTGTGGAAGGCAGGATGTATCTTCTTACAGAATTCTGGAAGCTGAAGTTGAAAGGCCACTGGATTGATGATTTCCTTAATGGGGAGAGGTCCATAATACTTGGGAGCCAGTTTATTTGGTCGTAGATGTCGAAGTAAAAGTTTCGAGGATAAACAAACCTTGTCACCAATTTCATATGGAAGGCCTGGTCTCCACTTGGCATTTGCAAATCTCTTAACTTCCATCCTTGCCTTCTTCAGGTGATCTTTGGCGTCCCTATGCACGTTTTCCAGTCTTTCAATCCAGGAATCAACTGAGGGAACTGGGGTAGGATGTGGTAGGATAAATGGCAGAACTGAAGGGTGAAAACCTTGACTGCAAAAAAAGGGACTGGTCTTGATAGCCGAATGGTCAGAGTTGTTATACGCAAATTCAGCTACTGGAATCAAAAGTGACCAGTCATCTTAGACCTTGGCTGCAAAACAGCGTAGGTATTGCTCCAGGGTCTGGTTTACACGTTTTATAGCTCCATTAGTCTGAGGATGATATCCCGAAGACAATGCACGCTGGATGCCTTACATTTGACATAGATATTTCCAGAATTGGGAAATATACTGAGGTCCACAGTCGGAGATGATCTGGGAAGGTAGTCCATGAATCCTGAATATATGTTTTAAGAATATTCCTGCCAATTCAAGTGAAGATGGTAACTTGAACAAGGGGGTGAAGTGAGCCATATGGGTGAACAGATAGATAGTAACCATTATGGTTGTATATCCTCTGGATGGGGGCTGTTCCACGATGAAGTCTGTGGTGATTGTCTCCCAAGGACGTGTTGGTAATGTGGGTTGGTGGAGAAGACCTGCATGTTTTCTATTATCACACTTGTTTTGATTGCAAACAGTGCAGGCTCGGATGTAAGCTCTTACATCATCGATCATCCTCGGCCACCAAAATTGTCTCTGAATAAGGTGAAGTGTTGTAGTTATGCCCCGCTGCCCCGAATGGAAGGTATCATGACAAAGACTTATGACCTTATCTCTCAATTCTTGTGTGGGTACCACCAATCCTTTATCCTTAAACAGATAGCCTTCCTTAGCAACCAGGCTCCATTGATTAGTCTTGATGTATTCCTCCCAGAGATCAGAAGAAGGTGTTTCGGTACGGACGTCTTCCATGAAGAAATTGGTCTGGGCCACAAACACGGTATCAGGAAACATCTTCGGGAAAGTACGTGCTCAGACAGGCTCGTAGCCAGGACGCCTGGATAAGGCATCTGCGATAATGTTGTTGGTTCCTGGGAGGTGGTGAATGTGGAACTGGTACTGGGCAAAAAAGAAGGCCCAACGGGCTTGACGGCTATTTCTGCATTCCAGGGACTGTAGAACTTTCAGGTTTCTGTGGTCGGTCCACACTTGCAGAGGATGTTTGGCACCCAAGAGTAAATGGTGCCAGTCAGTAAAGGCTTGTCAGGTGGCCAGTAGTTCCTTTTCCAGGACAGAGTAGTGGGTCTCGCTGGGAGTCAATGTGCGAGATAGGTAGGCAATAGGTTGTTCCACCTTGTCTTCAAATTCTTGTTTTAAGACCGCCCCAATGGCGTAGTCTGAGGCATCTGTCTCTACCAGGAAGGGCCTGTTTATGTCAGGTTGAGCCAGGATGGGACCTTGGGTGAATCTTTGCTTTAGCTCCTGAAAGGCTGTCTCTTAAGCAACAGACCAATTAAATGGTGTATCTTTCTTTAAGAGTGTGGCTATGGCATGTACTATGTCAGAGAATGTAGGGATTAATTTTCTGTAAAAGTTTGCAAGTCCCAGGAAGGATTGGATTTGTTTTACTGTAGTAGGAGCTGGCCAAGAGAGTATGGAGTCAACTTTGGCAGGATCCATTCCGATTCCCTTGGAACTCAGCACAAATCCGAGGTAATGAACGGTCGGGACATGGAAGAGGCATTTTTCTGGTTTGGCCAGGAGTTCGTTTTCTCGTAGTCGTTGTAAAACTGCATTTACATGCTTCTGATGTACTTGAGGGTCGTTAGAGTAAATCAGTATATCATCCAGGTATACAATGACAAAAAGGAACTGCATATCTGAGAAAACACTGTCCATGAACCGCTGAAAGACTGCAGGTGCGTTGGCGAGACCGAAGGGCATTACCAGAATTTCAAAATGGCCAAAAGGGGTTCTAAAGGCTGTCTTCCAAACGTCACCTTCCTTTTTCCGAATGAGGTGATAGGCACCACGAAGATCGAGCTTGGTGAAGATGACTGCACCCCGAACTGCCTCCAAGATGTCAGAAATGAGCGGTAGAGGGTAACAATCCTTGAGAGTGCACTGGTTGAGACCGCGGTAGTCCAAACAGGGTCAGAGTTCCTTGGTGTCTTTCTTAGGTACAAAGAATAGAGGAGCACCGGCTGGGGATTTTGAAGGAAGAATGGTTCCATTAGCCAGGTTGGTGTCCAGGTATTCTCGTAGGGCTCTTTTTTCAGGTTTGGATAGTATAAACATTCTGCTGAATGGAATTACAGCCGAAGCATCTTTGTCAATGGCACAATCATCAGGTCTGTGCGGTGGAAGAGCTTGAACAATGGATGTTGAGAATACGTCCAAGTACGGTTGATAGATCTCAGGCACTTGGGTAATGTTGGACACACATAGAGGTGATTGCTCGGAATTCCGGGAGTTCACAGGAGGGTTATGCAGTGAGTCTTGAGACAAACAATGGGACAAGCAGAATTCAGAACCTAGAAATAGGGATCCGGCTGCCCAGTTGATGTATGGGTTGTGTTTCTGGACCCAGGGCATGCCTAAAACCATGGGGTAGTGAGCAGCCTTTATGATATCAAAAGCAAGCCTTTCCTGGTGGTTGTTTATCAAAAGCAGTAGTTCCTTGGTTTGGTGAGTAATGGGCCCGGAAATTAATGGTCTCCCGTCACTCCCTTCGACAGGTTGTATTATTTCTTTGGGTTCTCGACGAATATTGTGTCTGATGGCCAAGTCATGGTCTATGAATACTCCCATGGCACCGCAGTCCACTAGAGCCAGGATGGGAAATGAGTCTTTCTCAGTAGGTGACAAGACCGTTTTGAGAACCACCAAGGTGTTTTGGCCTGGCGCATTCAAGGAAGGAATGGATGCGGAGCAGGCATCTTTCTCCCGAAGCTGTGTTCTGCTTAGGATCGGGAGCTGGCATTTCCTGAACGCCTGGGTGGTGCTATTGGGCATTCTCTTACAAGATGTTTATCAGAAGCACAATACATGCAAAGTCCGGTATTGATCATTCGAATCCTTTCTTGCACAGATATTGGTCAGCGGAAGGCACCCACCTGCATAGGTTCGACGGGCCACTCTGGCTAACTCATCCTTGACCTCGTCATTCAACCCTCTTCGGAATAGGGTGAAACTAGCATCTTGGGGCCAATCGGCTTCTTTAGCTAGTTGTTTGAAATGAGTCACGTAAGTAAGCATATCCTGACTCCCTTGCTGGAATTCCAGAAGTCTTTCCTGGGCGCTGTAGACGAGTTCTGGTCGGTTAAACATGGCCTTAAAGGCTTCTATAAATCCATCATAATTGTCCAGGAGTGGGTCTCCGGAGTTGGCAAAGGGAGTTGCCCATGTTAAGGCATTGCCAGAGAGGTGAGAAATTATAAACCCTACCTTAGCCTGGGGTGTGGAAAAATAGTAGGGTTTAAAGGTGAAATGTACCAGGCAGGAGTCAAGGAAGGATCGCAGGGACTTGGAGGCGCCATCATATTTGTCTACTATACCCCCTACCAGGGCACTTTCTTTGAACGCGGACTCTCGGGACAAGACAAGTTGCTTTAAAGCTGCATTTTCGGCCTTGAGGTTTTGTACCTCTTTAGTTAATTCTTGCATTCCTCTCATGAGGTCTTGGACTGCAGCCTCCGTGTCTACCTCCGATATCAAGTTCTTGGCATCTCAATCTGTCACACCTTCCTTCTTTCTCACCTGTTTGTCCTTGATTGCGGTCTTCCTGGAAGCTCCTTCCTTCTTCCTGACTGATCGGGACTTGTACAGGAAAGGACATGAGTCTTTGGGTTCCAGTGTGAGGAGTGCCGACTGCCTAAGCAGAGCTGCGTTCAGTGTCCAGGAAGGTTACGCTGGCAGAATCAAGGAAGGAAAGGGAACAGGTAGTCCAGCATTCAGTGGGTGCCGGGGAGCTGTGGCACTGGAGCACGGGACAGAGTCCGGGATGGAATTGGGAATGGTCTGGCAGGAGCAAGGGCAGGTAAAAAAGGGGGTTCCAGGAAGGAGAGGTTGGTGGAATTTGGAAAATAGCACTAATAGAAGGATACTATACACCTGCCGAACAACTCGGAACAGAAACAATGAGACGCGCAGAGCCACAGGGGCATGCCTATTTTCTAGGAGGCAGCACGCTGCGCGTAAACACTAGAAAGCAGCGTTTCCGTGCTGTCGGCCATGTTGGGAGAATCACGACCTGATGTTGCGGTGTATCATGGACCAGGAAGTCCAGAAAGGTCGGAATCAGTGATTCATGACAACAAATTGCACTGGCATGGGCCCATACTCCTCTTGGTGTTATGCATAAGAAAACGACATTGGCAGTAGGAAAAATCTGCATCACTGTATTCAGCAACTTCTTTAGGTGACAGATTAAACGTTCACATGACATGTAACCCAAATGTAGACTTCCATAGTGCACCACAACAAAGTCTATGTTCGTGACGGAGGCCACATATCTGCAAAGCCGAACCATCCCGCCGAAACTGCAGTCACTCTGACAGCCCCAGAAATTGTCCACTCCTTCCAACCCGAAATGACAAGCAACGCCTCTTTGCACACAACACCTGTGCAGATGGGGCACAAAGGTATCACCAACGATAAGCACTGTGCGTCTCTCTATCTCCACGAACCTCACAACACAGTATTGGGAAGATATGGTACCGCCCCTTCCTGTCAACCACACCCTAAACACCTATTTGCCTATTTCCCACAATTACATTTCCATGGTCAGCATGCTCATAATGGCATGATGTCCCACATGCGCTTTCCCATCTACAGTGAGGGTCACGGCCCAGTAAAGCAGACACAATACTTCCCTCATTGAATGCTGTCAACTTATCAAACACACATGCAGCAATCACATACAAAACCTCTGCATTGCACATTATCATTTCTGTACACCATTTCATATTTACTGTTACACACTGTCAGTGCATGTTCCGTTTGATTCCAAAACCCCTCCACCAGAAAGTTCTGCTAATGAATGCACAATTGCAGCATTACCAAAGATCCTGCGGTGCACCCAGCACACCTTTGGCCACACACACAACAGTGCACCCCTTGCCCACACCCACCACAACAATATGGATACATGCATAAAACCATGTGGGCAGCTAACATTATGCACAAACATAACATACGTACTGGCACTTCTACCCAACTCCCCCACACCATAGAACATCCATTCACAAAAAATGTGTCACAATTAGCAGGATCCACAAACATACCGCAGCCTACACCACCTCTACCCACTACCATTCACAAAGTCTTGTGTCACTGGAAACCTAAGCACAACAGCTTCACAATATTGGGCCTACTTCAATAAATCTCCACACAGAACACTAACCAAGCACATATAAGCTGCTCTTCAACCATACCCTCTTCCATACTCACATTATATAAATACTGCACCCTGTGGCCACACTGCACACCTTCTCACTGCACCATCTCCTGCTGCACACCAAATACTGTAGCATGTTACAACTATCACCACAACCATTGAACACACAATAAATGCTTTTCAACTCTTTTGTGCTGCTGTAGCACGTCTACAATGTGCTCCACACCCATTCTCCAAAGATCACCACCCGGTGCCTCATGCACTGTCAAACCTGCATTGCTGAAGTGGGTGTGCTCCTTGCAAATATTCCCCGCACCGTAATGCATCGATGCATGTCAGCATGTCTCCAGCTACCACTGTGCACATACGCACCACTTGCACCAGCACTCCTACCCAACCTCTGCACCACAATGGAGCTATACAGCGTTCAATGCAACAGTTACCCTATTCTACAAACATTACACTGTCTCCGGTACCCCTAAACCCTTTCATTCACATACTATGGTATTACCCACTTCCATTCAGAAAGTATTGTGTCACTGCCAACCTAATCACAAACTGTTCACAACATTGCCCCTACTCCAAGCAATCTGCACACAGCACACTATTCAAGCACATATAAGCTACACTTCAACCATACCCTCTTCCATACTGACAATATGCAAACACTGCACCAAGTGCCCACACTGTGTGACGTTTCACTGCACCATCTCCAACCACACATGAAAAACTTGACCATGTTCTAACAGTGACCTCACCTGCAAAACCAAACGTGCACGCATGGCAGCTCACATCTGCTGCTCTATTGAATCTGAAATGTGCTCCACAACCATTCTGTACAAGTCACTACCCTCAAACTGATGCAGAGTTACAAATGGATCGATGCAGTGGGTGTGGTCAAGCCCTAGGCTCTTCAGTTCATGGCCTACGGCCTTCGGCCATGCACCCAATAGTCTAGGCCTTAAACACACCCACCGTAATGTAATTCCACCACTCATGTCACCATGTCAGCAAACGTGTCACATTTAGCAGAATCCCCAAACATACCACAGCCAGTACCACCCCTACCCACTGCCATCCACAAAGTATTGTGTCACTGGCAACCTAACCACAACAGCTTCACAACATTGGGGCAACTTCAATAAATCTGCACACCGCACACTAACCAAGCACATATTAACTACACTTCAGCCATACCCTCTTCCATATTCACATTACATAAACACTGCACCTTGTGTCCACACTGCACAACTTCTCACTGCACCATCTCCTGCTGCACACCAAATACTGTAGCATGTTACAACTATCACCACAACCATGGAACACACAATAAACACTTTTCAACATCACTGGTGATACTGAAGCACGTCTACAATGTGCTCCACACCCATTCTACAAAGCTCACCACCCTGTACCTGATGCACTGTCAAACCTACATTGCTGCAGTGGGAGTGCTCCTTGCACAAGAAGAGGTACAATCAAGATCAAACTCCTGCCCCCTGACCCCAGGCACATCAACAGACAGAACAGCAGGAAGAATAAGGAGCGCACAGGCCCCAGTGCGCCCATGGGTGACAAATATGCTTAAAGACACCCACGTCACCAACACTGCAACCTACATGCTACATTAGCCTGAATGCAGCAATACCAGAATCTACAAAACACAAGAATTCCTGTTTAAAGGCTTGCAGATGCTCATATGAATTAACCTAATGAAATGGCACAGTGTAAAGCCATGTTTCAGGAAAATTACAGCCAAGTACACTTGTCTCAATGAACACCAGCCTCAGTGGGGATTTGTGCTGGCTTCAGCAATGCGCCTCGCAAACCCAGGAGCAGCTCAAGGTCTTACAGTAAGATAAGATTCCTTTCTTTGAATGACAGTGAACACTGGCAGACAAGCATTTTTAATTCTTCACAAATACGAGTAAGTCAGAGCAGAACACCCAGGGCCCAGTGTTTTTTTCTCTGGGAATGAAAGACATTTCCGCAAGGCCCACAAATCATTTGAAATATAATTGTAACAAGAATGGCTCAGCTCTGGCCAATGAACGCTGAGGGCCCAGGGGCGAAAAGCCTGTTCAGCTAAAACTAATGGGAACAAATTCACAATGCAACAATTTTAGAATTAGGTAATGGGGGAGGAGCAGTTAAACCAGCCCACTTATACCAAGGTCCAAATGTCCAATGATCAGGCATCCTATAAGGGCACTATAGGTTACCTATCACTTCGCAGCCAATCTCAGGATGAGATAGGTTTTTGGGATCTGGTCCAATTTTGTGATGTCAGCCTGCAGTGTGTTACTAAGCTGGCTTGCAAGCCAGCCCCGGGGGAGACGGTGCCTGGATTTTCGCTGTGCATGAAGCCCTCTGTGTGTTTTTTTGCTGCCCAAAAATAAACGCAGTTTGGAACATGTTGCTGCTTGCTTGGAACTCGGCTGCATTTCTTTGGGCAAAATGGGAGGTGTTGGGGCCTCCCATAGCTGGGAAGCCCAGAAGCCCCGGTGAGGGTCCAACTTCTCCCCAACACACACTTTCCCTGCACCATAATGCAACCATACATGTCAGCATGTCACCAACTACCACTATGCACATACGCACCACTGGCACCAACACTCCTACCCAACCTGTGCACTGCAATGGAGCTACACAGCATTAAATGCAACAGTTACCATATTCTACAAACATTACACTGTCTCTGGCACATCTACGCCCTTTCATTCACATAGTATGGTCTTACTCACTTCCACTCAGACCCATACCCTCTTCCATACTGACAGTATGCAAACACTGTACCCAGTTCCCACACTGCATGACTTTTCACTGCACCATCTCCAACCACACATGAACAACTTTACCATGTTCTAACAGTGACCTCACCTTCGAAACCAAACGTACACGCATGACAGCTCACTTCTGCTGCTCTATTGCGTCTGAAATGTGCTCCACTCCCATTCCATACAAGTCACCACCCTCTAACTGATGCAGAGTAGTATTGTGTCTGTGGCAACCTAACCACAACAGCTTCACAACTTCAATAAATCTGCACACAGCCTGCAGCCCGTGTTGGAAGGTTCTAGTGACCCAGTGTGCACCGGCTTCTCTCCTTCCATCGAGGAAGCTGGTGTGGTGAGTGTGCCCATATTGGGCTTTTTCTTTCCCATGTTGCCTTAAAAATGGCCCAAAGCACCCCTTGTTGTCCCTTTTCCTCCCTGCACCCTCTTCCTGGTCTCCCTCCCTCCTCCCGCCTCCGTACCCGCCTCCCCTGCTCTGATTGGGCCTGCGGCCCGTGCTGGAAGGGTCTAGTGACCCAGTGTGCACCAACTTCTCTCCTTCCATCGAGAGAGCCAGTGCAGTCAGTGTACCCATATTGGGCTTTTTCTTTCCCATTTTGCCTTAAAAAAATGGCTCTCAGCCCCCGAAGTACCCCTTGTTGTCCGTTTTCCTCCCCGCACCCTCTTCCTGGTCTCCCGACCCACCCACCGTGTCCCGATTGGCCCATAGGCCATGTTGCCAGGCCATTGCAGACCTATACAGGGCAGCCCTCTGCTCGGCAGCCCCATCGGCTAAGGACCCTGAGGAAAAGGACAGCTCCAACCAGACGGCTCAAAATTGTATCTGCAGGTATCCGCAGGAGAAGCAAGAAGCCAGTAGCCTTCCGTCAACCAGCACCAACTAAAACGCAAGTGTGGAAAGGGTGGGAATTGAACCAATCACTTCACGCCTGAAAGCCCTACCACTCTTAGCCAAAAGTCGTACTGTGTTACATCATATAGCCACATATTAAGGTCCAACGATTATCCGCACCCTAATAGCATCACTGTGTTAAAGTTGAACTTAGAAAGTGTACCCTAATAGCGTAACTGTGTTAGAGTTGAACTTAGAAAGTGTGCCCTAATAGCGTCACTGTGTTAGAGTTGAACTTAGAAAGTGTGCCCTAATAGTGTCACTGTATTGAAGTTGAATCTAGAAGGTACTCCCAACATCATTGAGTGTGCCCTAATAGCGTCACTGTGTTAAAGCTGAACTTAGAAAGTGTGCCCTAATAGCGTCACTGTGTCAAAGCAGAATCTAGAAGGTATTCCCAACATCATTAAGTGTGCCCTAATATCATCACTGTGTTAGAGTTGAACTTACAAAGTGTGCCCAAATAGCATCACTGTATCAAAGTTGAATCTAGAAGGTACTCCCAACATCATTGTGTGTGCCCTAATAGCGTCACTGTCTTAGAGTTGAACTTAGAAAGTGTGCCCTAATAGCGTCACTGTATCAAAGTTGAATCTAGAAGGTACTCCCAACACTTTCCCCCCTCTAATCTTACTTTCTCCCCCCACGCCTGCAACTTAGGCATTCACTTTGACTCCTCTCTCACTTTTTCCCACCATATCTGTCTCACCTTTTGCTCTTGTCGCTACCACCTCTATAATATTCACAAGGTCCTCCCCTCTCTTACTTTCCATGCCACTAAAATCTTAATCTCCCCCCTCATCTTCTCTCACCTCTTCTGGTCCTCCTTTTTCTTTGGTCTATCCACTTCGCATCTCGCCCCCCTCAAATCTTTTTACCATTCTGCCATACATACCCTCTGCCACCTCACCTCGCGAGACTCTATCTCTGCTTCCCTATCCTCCGTTGGTTGGCTTCCCTTTCACTCCCAACTTAAATTTCATTTCCTCTGCCTAGTCTTCAAATCTCTCCACGATCTCGCTCCCCTTATCTCTCTTCCCTTCTCTCTTTCTACACTCCCTCTCGCTCCCTTCGCTCCGCTGACCACTTTCTTCTCACTGTTCCTCCTTCACCTTGTGCTTCCTCTCGTTTCTGCTCCTTCCAACTCCTAGCTCCCCTCCACTGGAACTCCTTACCTCTCTCAATCCTCTCTATTCCTACCTTTTCCTCATTCTGCACCTCCCTCAAATCTCTCCTCCTCTACTCTCTGCCATGATTCCCCTCCCCTTATCACCCCCTCCCTCCCGCCCTCTCCCTCTTCCCCTTATTCACCTCCCTCCACACCCCCTCCAACTCCTTCCACGCCCTCTTCACTCCTCCCGTTCCCCTTCTCCTCCTCCTTCCCATCCCTCCCTCTTCCTCCCTGAACTACTCCACTACTTCCCCCCCCCTCTCTCTAATTGCTCTAGATACTGTTGTGTTGGTCTGATTCAAAATTTCAAAATTGTTATTTGCTTCTACTGTTACTGTTAATTTGTTATCGTTAAATGTACCCTGTTGTTATAATGTGAAGCGCTTTGGCATAAAGCGCTATATAAACCTAATAAATACAAATACAAATACAAATCATTGAGTGTCGCCCTAATAGCGTCACTGTGTAAGAGTTGAACTTAGAAAGTGTACCCTAATAGAGTCACTGTGTTAAAGTTGAACTTAGAAAGTGTGCCCTAATAGCGTCACTGTGTCAAAGTTGAATCTAGAAGGTACTCCCAACATCATTGAGTGTGCCCTAAAAGCGTCACTGTGTTAGAGTTGAACTTAGAAAGTGTGCCCTAATAGCATCAGTGTATCAAAGTTGACAACATCATTGTGTGTGCCCCAATAGCATCTCTGTGTTACAGTTGAATTTAGAAAGTGTGCCCTAATCGCATCACTGTGTTAGAGTTGAACTTAGAAAGTGTGCCCTAATAGCGTCACATTGTCAAAGTTGAATCTCAAAGGTATTCCCAACATCATTGAGTGTGCCCTAATAGCGTCACTGTGTTAGAGTTGAACGTAGAAAAGGTGCCCTAATAGCATCACTGTATTAAAGTTGAACTTAGAAAGTGTGCCCTAATAGCATCTCTTTGTTAGCGTTGAATCTAGAAGGTATTCCCAACATCATTGAGTGTGCCCTAATAGCGTCACTGTGTCAAAGTTGAATCTAGAAGGTATTCCTAACATTATTGAGTGTGCCCTAATAGTGTCACTAAAGTTGAACTTAGAAAGTGTGCCCTAATAGCGTCACTGTGTTAGAGTTGAATCTAGAAGTATTCCCAACATCATTGAGTGTGCCCTAATAGCATCAATGTGTTAGAGTTCAGTTAACATGGTATTCCCAACATCATTGAGTGTGCCCAAATAGTGCCACTGTGTTAAAGTTGAACTTAGAAAGTGTACCCTAATTGAGTCACTGTGTTAAAGTTGAACTTAGAAAGTGTGCCCTAATTGCGTCACTGTGTCAAAGTTGAACCTAGAAGGTACTCCCAACATCATTGAGTGTGCCCTAATAGCGTCACTGTGTTAGAGTTGAACTTAGAAACTGTGCCCTAATAGCGTCAGTGTATCAAAGTTGACAACATCATTGTGTGTGCCCTAATAGCGTCACTGTGTTACAGTTGAAGTTAGAAAGTGTGCCCTAATCGCATCACTGTGTTAGAGTTGAACTTAGAAAGTGTGCCCTAATAGCGTCACATTGTCAAAGTTGAACCTCAAAGGTATTCCCAACATCATTGAGTGTGCCCTAATAGCGTCACTGTGTTAGAGTTGAACTTAGAAAGTGTGCCCTAATAGCATCACTGTATTAAATTTGAATTTAGAAAGTGTACCCTAATAGCATCTCTTTGTTCGCGTTGAATCTAGAAGGTATTCCTAACATTATTGAATGTGCCCTAATAGCATCACTGTGTTAGAGTTGAATCTAGAAGGTATTCCCAACATTATTGAGTGTGCCGTAATAGCGTCACTGTGTTAGAGTTGAACTTAGAAAGTGTGCCCTAATAGCATCACTATGTTAGCGTTGAATCTAGAAGGTATTCCCAACATCATTGAGTGTGCCCTAGTAGCGTCACTGTGTCAAAGTTGAATCTAGAAGGTATTCCTAACATCATTGAGTGTGCCCTAATAGTGTCACTAAAGTTGAACTTAGAAAGTGTGCCCTAATAGCATCACTGTGTTAGAGTTGAATCTAGCAGTATTCCCAACATCATTGAGTGTGCCCTAATAACGTCAGTGTGTTAGAGTTCATTAAACATGGTATTCCCAACATCATTGAGTGTGCCCAAATAGCGCCACTGTGTTAAAGTTGAACTTAGAAAGTGTGCCCTAATAGCATCACTGTGTTAGAGTTGAATCTAGAAGGTATCCCCAACATCATTGAGTGTGCCCCAATAGCGTCACTGTGTTAAAGCTGAACTTAAAATGTGTGCCCTAATAGCGTCACTGTGTTAGAGTTGAATCTAGAAGGTATTCCCAACATCATTGAGAGTGCCTGATCGCATGCACTTTACTAATTACCAGAATATCACACTACTACGCTTACTATCTCCTATACACCACCATTCAACTAGAACACAGCAGTACTATGACACCTTTGGTATAGCTGTTCTCATACTAACATAACCCATCAAACTACACATCATCCTAATAAAAAACAGCTAGCTGAACACACACCAGCTAGCTTACGTGTCTCCTCAGGCCTAACACAGCCAACACTCAGTCTGGGTGTCCACCCTCCAGACTGAACACATTTAAATGATCTCAGCACCACACCTACCACTAAGAAGCAGCTATCATGCAACAACTACACCAGCTGCACACACACCCGGTGCGGCAACGCACTTTACAACTCTCTCGACTGACTTGAACTGCAGTTCCCGAAGGCGTTCAACCTACCAGCGCTTTGAGATCATACCAATGATACATAAGGCGCTATAGAAATGCCATGTAACATTACATAACATAACCTTAACACCTGAAGTGCCATGGGTGAGGTATCTCATCCTTGGGATTACCTCCCTTTTGCCAAGGCCGAGATACCTCATCCTTTTAGGCAACCTGTTTAGTGCGATCCCTGAAAAGCATGGATCCCACAAAACTAGATTACCTTCAGTTTCACATCGGCGTGCATAACGCATGCCGACATGAAACTGAAAGTATTTTCACCGCGGAAGCCATTTTCGGCTGCCGCAGTGAAAACACAAGATGAGTGTCCACCTTGCTCTGCCTCGATCTACGGCTGTATTTCAAGCCGGAGATCGAGGCAGGTGTCATTGGAAAGGGGAGATTCTCACCTTTCCGACGACACCTTATGTGACAGCATTGCTGGTCACGGATTGGGTGCAGAGCGCTCGATCAGTGGCCAGCAAGGCCACTGGACCACCAGGGATTTGTTTTCAAAGTGGGGGGGGCTTCTTACTAGGTAATTTACCCCTCCCCCCGAGACCCCAAAGCATGGGGCTACAGGTATGGAGACCCCTGGGGGCAGATGGGTGATCATCTGCCCCCAGGGGAGGGCATATATGAAAAAAAAATATATATATATTCAGTAAAAAAACTTTGTTAAAGGGACATTATGGTTAAGTTTTGCTACTAAAAACCTATGAAATTCAGTGAAAAAACTTTGTTAAAGGGACGTTATGGTTTAAAGTAAAACCCCAAAACCCCTGAAATTCGGCAGTTATGGTAAAATAAGCAACCATAACTCGTGCCACCGTGCACTGCTAACACACAAATGTCATTGATGACATCACTGATGACATCACATGTCTGGCTCTCCCTTTTTTCCCTTTACTGACATATCTAGGCCACATAGTTTTCTTCAGTAACAGTCAGGAAGTAAACATTGAAAAGGTACTATATTTGTAGACTTAGGGTCAAGTCACATCATATGAAACATATACATAGCGGAAAACACAGGCTTGAAAGAGAGCAATCCTTTCTGAGCATGAAGATAATCATTAGGGTTATCAGCACTTTCTCATAGTTTTATTTGTATTACTCTACCTTCCCTGTATATGCTCATATTTGTATACATTATACTCACTCCCCTTTCCTTTGGGTGCAGTCACAGCATGTGAAACACATACATATGGTAAGATGCAGCTTTGAAACAGAGCAATAGTTTCTCTGCATAAAGACAGTTAAGTTATGAACTCTTTCTGCTACTACTTCTGCTTTTTTGTTTACTTCACTGTCCCTGTATATACTCATATTTGTATGTGTTGTTGTCTCTTTGTGTTTTGTCTGTATTAATTATGTATTAAGTGGGTTTTATTATCTACTTATTACATGTTTCACAGTACGCAAAACTCTAATAAGAAAGCAGTTATCATTTCACTATTCAACATGGCAAGATTATGAATATGGCACCTTCATCATGTATGCTGCACACACTGCCTATGTTTCTCCATAAGTAGCTTAGTATACTGGATAGAACTTCATAATAGAATGCTATTTATAGCAATGCATTGCTTAATGCACTAATTAGCTCATGGTATTTATCCCAATGATCCTTGACAGTTTTTGGTCAGCATTATAAGAATCCCTTGTACAGAGTTTTTATGAAAAGTAAATGCACATGTGATGTAATCTTTGATGTCCTGGGTGTTAATGTTAGCAGTTCACGGTGGCGCGAGTTATGGTTGCTTATCTTACCATAACTGCCGAATTTCAGGGGTTTTCCGGTTTTACTTTGAACCAGAACGTCCCTTTAACAAAGTTTTTTCACTGAATTTCATAGGTTTTTAGTAGCGAAACTTAACCATAACGTCCCTTTAACAAAGTTTTTTTACTGAATTTCATAGGTTTTTAGTAGCACAACTTAACCATAATTTCCCTGACTTTAAATACATGTAACATAGAACATACTGAACCCCTAGCTAGTGATTTCGATATCCATGGACTACTGCCATGTCCGCGGACATATCGAAAATCTGAGCGTGGTGAATGTAAATTTAAATAGTGTGCCCCATTTCCCCTTTGAGGTTGGCTCTGAAAAGAGCCATTTTTTGGGGTTTTTTTGCAGATGCTTGACAGACACCTATTATTTTCTTTTTTGTTTCTTCTTTTTTTCTTACTTTACTCCTAAAATCTTCACATAACCTTCTCCAAAGCAACCCTTACATTCCAAAACAGCATGGCATTTCCCATAAAAGATAAGGAAATGCCATCTTCTTTAAAATAAACAGCATTACTGGAATCAATATTCTCATTATTACAGAAGAACATACCAGCTCTAAGCATGAAGGCACACATGCCTCGGTTGATTACACACCTAGCATTGTTTTGCTGAAGACAAAAAACTGAACTATTGTCCCATATTGCCCTAGGTAGTAATCCAGAAAAAAATACTTTGGCATTTGGAAGGATGTTCATTACTGCTTGAACCAAGTGTTCCAAATCTGCCAACAAAGTAGGGGCACTGACATAGCCCAAACGGAAAGCACCATAGTGCAAAACTACCACATGGGGACTGTTGATCCTGCCCATATCTTCACAAACTTGTACAATTCCCTGTACATTGCAATCAGGCACAGTGCTCCACATGACCTCCACTCCTTTAACATCAAAATTCTTTGCAACATGCCTGCATTGAGTATACTGTTCTAAACCATGCACAAACATATCTCCGAGCACCAACAGCCTGACTTTCTCCACTTCTACCATCTTCGCTATACACAGTCTCTTTCAACACAAATCCACAACCTCAACATCTGATTGGCTGATCCCTACAGTCTTCTTTCCATGCTGGATCTGCTGGAAAACCCCAGATGTAGCACGCCCTGTCCACGGACAGCCGCGGTATCCGCGGACCGCGTAACTCTTGGACAGCCCTTCTACCATTTCCACTTCAATCTCTGTGCCATTGCATACAGCTAAGCAGTCACACAATACGGAGAACGTCCTCAGAACACCCCCATTTTGTTTATTTTTGAACATTTCAGGACACCGCAAGTGTTCTTATAACACATGCAACTTGCCAGCGAACAATTTGGACAACGTCCTCAGAACACCCACATTTTCTTTATGTACGAACATTTCAGGACACCGTGAGTGTTCTTCTGGCTCACTCTTTTTTCTTTTGCTGACATATCTAGGCCACATGGTTTTCTTCAGTAACTTTCAGAAACTAAAAAATGGATTTTATTTGTAGACGTATCCTACAAGTAGGTTCTTATAGTAATTCCCTTAGAGTCCAGTCACATCATATGAAACATATACATAGGGGAAGACACGAGCTTTAAAGAGAGCATTATTTTCAAGCAAATAAATGATGATTTCTCTGTTTCAAAGCTGCTATTTACCCTATATATATGTATATTGGTATGTGTTCTTGTCTCTTTCTGTTTTTTCTATAGTAATGCAATTATGTAATACATGGGTTGTATTAGCTACCTATTACATATTTCACAGTACACAAAAATCTATTAAGAAAACAATTATCATTTTATTATTCAACATATTAACATTACGAATATTATACCTTCATCTTGTACGCTGCACACAATGCTATGTTTCTGCATTAGTAGCTAAGTATACTAGATAGAACCCCATAGTAGAATGCTATTTATATCAATGCATCCTTCAAAGCACTAATTAGGGTATGATATTTATTGCAATGATCCTTGACACTTTTTTTGCAACATTATAATAAGAATCCCTTGTACACATATTTCATGAAAAGTACATAAACATTTGATGTCATCAGTGATGTCATCAATGACATTTGTGATGTCCTGGGTGTTAGTCTTAGTAGTGCACGGTGGTGGCACGAGTTATGGTCGCTTAGCTTACCATAACTGGTGAATTTCAGGGGTTTTTCGGTTTTACTTGGAACCATAACGTCCCTTTAACAAAGTTTTTTTATTAGCACACAAACAATATACAAAGATGGAGTGTAAAAAGCAATTTCTCAGAGATGGCTGTACACAAAATGTTGCAAACTAAGAATTTATGGTTGTTTACAGTGAAGGTCAGCTGCTTCCATTTTTTTGCTTGCGTGCCGGAGAGGCCCATGACTCGCACTATAAGGTTCTATTGCTTTTTGACCTTGACAGACAGGGATCGTGCTAAAAGACTTCTTTTGAAGGAGTATTGCAAAAACGTAAGACACGATAAGGATGAAATTTCTGAAACGAAACCACTTTTATATATTATATCACTATGAGAAAGATCGTTGGCACAGACAGAGTCGTTTTTTGGGACTGCACTACGCTTAGACAATGGAAAATGCCAATATAATGTAAGTAACCCTTTAGATTATTTTATACCGGAATATAATAACAATAGCGTGACGTTAAAACCCGTTAAGTTGCACTTGTTCGTTCAATGTGGCATAGTAATTTCTACAGCGCACTATCACCGCCGAATTGGTCCCTTGTCGCTTATAGGGCTCTGAAAAAGGCAGAGGACAGAGGGTGGGTTAATGGGAATAAGTTAACATACTCCGTTGCACTATCCTCGCTAGCAAATAGTTTCACGCCCTAATAAATAAAATGAATATTTTTAATGAAAATCGGCTGGTGAGACTAATTTATGTTTTTTAAAACAGGTATGTCCTTCTGTACTGTCCATGCCACGATTTTCAGACCCCGGCCGACGGATTTTTTAACTGCCAGGTGCAGCTACTTCTAAACAACTTCATGACCCTCAGCATTTTATGGGACAATCGCCAAGGACCAATACGCCCTTATGCGGGACTAGTGGCTAGAAGCAAAATACCAACCATTATGGTGGTCTAATGCCTCGTTGTTGGAACAGCCTTCCGATTATCAGTGTGACCATAGTGCTTCTTTTATCATAAACCAACACCCTGTGTACCGCAAAGGAACAGCATGTGACTCAAGATGAACTTTTGCGGATCGACAGCAAAGACAAATGCAAATCGCTGAATATTCTCTAAACATTTGATGCCAAATAAAAGTACTTTACGAAATGTACAATCTTGCTGTTTGCTTTTAAATCACAGTTTAATATTCCGAATTGTGGTGCGCTGTGTTGTGAGATGATCTGTGTTGTTTTCCGGGTTCTGTGTAAAGTCGCGTAGGACTGGAGACGACTGGGCCTTACGCGGTAATAGCGGCTAGAAGCAACATACCAACCATTATGGTGGTCTAATGCCTCGTTGTTGGAACAGCCTTCCGATTATCAGTGCGACCATAGTGCTTCTTTTATCATAAACCAACACCCTGTGTACCGCAAAGGAACAGCGCGTGACTCAAGATGAACTTTTGCGGATCGACAGCAAAGACAAATGCAAATTGCTGAATATTCTCTAAACATTTGATGTCAAATAAAAGTACTTTACCAAATGTACAATCTTGCTGTTTGCCTTTAAATCACAGTTTCATATTCCAAATTGTTGTGCGCTGTGTTGTGAGATGATCTGTGCTGTTTTCCGGGTTCTGTGTAAAGTCGCGTAGGACTGGAGACGACTGGGCGCGTTTGGCTACGTACCCTGTACCATCACGGAGAGAGACAGGGAATATGAATGCTTTGATAATGTCAGGCTTAGGGACGGGAGATATGATTTAGTGTCGCAAAAGCAGGTCAGCCAGGTTGATGGGGCAAGTGATAGGATTATCACATAATGTCGACGCACAGCAGCCTGATTTATCGTTTGTTTAGTGGACAAAAAGACGGGTAAGGGCCATAGGAAATTGTAATGTCAACGGACATAAGGAGGGTTCTTAGAACACTTTCAACCTGACAACGAACAATACGAACAGCGTTCTCAGAACACGCCCATTTTGTTTAATTGCAAACATTATCTCCACGTCCACTCTTCCTCGTCCCAGTACTTACTTCATGAGGGCCCTGCCTCCGACACAGGACCTTCTTCTATTTCTTTAAATTCCTATAACTCCTCCCTCACATCCATATCACTCAGTGTCATATTACCAAGCCGGAGCATGGGACCTTCCCCGCAGGGAGGGTGAGGAGGGTCGTCAGTACTGTGACGAGGAAGAGTAGGACTAGGAGTAGTGAAGATTACCGGTAAGTAATCAGAGCATTTCAGGACACTGCGAGTGTTCTTAGAACACATTCAACTTGCCAGAGTACAATACGGCCAGCGTCCTCAGGACACCCCCATTTTGTTTATGTACGAACATTTAAGGACACCGCAAGTGTTCTTAGGTCAATTTTAGCTTGCTTGCGAACAAAACGGACACATATTCTGTCCTCAGAACACCCCACCATTTAGTTTATATAGAACATTTCAGAACAGCCGTGTTGTCCGCAGACAAATCGAACACAACAAAAGTGTCTAGTATATTAAAAAAACAGAACATTGAACCTATCTCATACTCCCGTACCCTCCCCAAACACTCTTACACACCATCACACTCCACTAAATACAATTTTTAATCCAAGTTTCACCGAGCTGTCTGCGGTCGTCCGTGAATGCAAGATGGCGGGCGCCACAGAAAATCTGACACGCTTCATGCACCACGCTGTCCAATGAGCGAACACGTCGCATGTCCGCGGACATCACGCAAGCCGCTCGGCCAATCAGGGCACTGTCCGCGGAGCGAACCGGGAAGTCCGTCTGCGGAGTGAATGGAGATATCACAAATTTTTTTGCCTTACATTTTGGTCATTTAAAAAAAACTACTGGACGGATTTACACCAAATTTGCAAAAGCACGCTTTCGGGACCAAGCCCCCAATCCTGCCGCAAATTTGGTGTAAATCCGTCCAGCGGTTTGGGCTGTAGGCATGCACAAAGTTTTTTCCCATAAAGTCTATGGGAAAAAACAAAAGTTTTGGGACCCCCCCTATAACTGTGCCCCCCCTGGACCAAACCTCTCCAAACTTTGCATTCAGAGTGGGCCATATACTTTTTTTGCAAAGTTTGGTGAGGATTCGTCCAGGGGGAGCGAAGTTATAAGCCACCCAAAAAGTGATCTTCCTATGGAAATATCAACTTAACCATAACTACATGGACGCTACCGCTATCCAGTTGAGGATGAAACACGTTGTTAGCAGGTCGTGCCTATAGGCGTCCTGCCTCTGTTTGTTTGCTGTCTCCCCAGCCGTTTGTTTTGCACATTTTGTGCTGTTTTTCATTAAAATGGGTGTTCCAATAACCTCCTGTGAGCTGCGCTTTCTTTTCCTTCTGGATTGATGGATTGATGGATTTTATTGAGTCCGCGGAGAGTGCGGTCTCTCCTTTTTCCTCCTTTCTTTCAATATATATATATATATTCAGTGAAAAAACTTTGTTAAAGGGACGTTATGGTTAAGTTGCGCTACTAAAAACCTATGAAATTCAGTGGAAAAAACTTTGTTAAAGGGACGTTATGGTTAAGTTGCGCTACTAAAAACCTATGAAATTCAGTGAAAAAACATTGTTAAAGGGACGTTATGGTTCCAAGTAAAACCGAAAAACCCTTGAAATTCCCCAGTTATGGTAAGCTAAGCAACCATAGCTCGCGCCACCACCGTGCACTGCTAAGACTAACACCCAGGACATCAAAGATGACATCACAAATGTCATTGATGACATCACTGATGACATCACATGTCTGGCTCACTCTTTTTTCTTTTGCTGACATATCTAGGCCACATGGTTTTCTTCATTAACAGTCAGAAACTAAACATTTTATTTTATTTGTAGACGTATCCTTCAAGTAGGTTCTTACAGTAATTCTGTTAGAGTCCAGTCACATCATATGAAACATATACATACGGGAAGACACAAGCTTGAAAGACAGCAATCCTTTTTGTGCATAAAGATAATCAATAGACTTATGAGCACTTTCTGATAGTTCTGTTGGTTTTTTTTTATGGCTGTACTTTCCCTGTGGGTCCAATCACATCAAGTGATACATATACATAGGGTGAATAGCAGCTTTGAAACAGAGCAATCATTTATTTGCATGAAAATAATCAGTTAAATTATGAATTGTTTCTGCTACTACTTGTGCTTTTTTGCTAACTTCACTTTCCCTGTATATACCCATATTGGTATGTGTTCTTGTGTCTTTGTGTTTTGCCTATAGTAATGTTTTATTAGCTACGTATTACATATTTCACAGTACACAAAAATATATTAAGAAAACAATTATCTTTTCATTATTCAACATATTAACATTACGAATATTATACCTTCATCTTGTACACTGCACACCATGTTATGTTTCTGTATCAGTAGCTTAGTATACTAGATAGAACCCCATAATAGAATGCTATTTATATCAATGCATTGTTCAATGCACTAATTAGTTTATGATATTTATTGCAATGATCCTTGACACTTGTTTCGCAACATTATAATAAGAATCCCTTGTACACATATTTCATGAAAAGTACATACACATGTGATGTCATCAGTGATGTCATCAATGACATTTGTGATGTCATCTTTGATGTCCTGGGTGTTAGTCTTAGCAGTGCACGGTGGTGGAGCGAGTTATGGTTGCTTTGCTTACCATAACTGGCGAATTTCAAGGGTTTTTCGGTTTTACTTGGAACCGTAACGTCCCTTTAACAAAGTTTTTTCACTGAATTTCATAGGTTTTTAGTAGCGCAACTTAACCATAACGTCCCTTTAACAAAGTTTTTTTCACTGAATTTGATAGGTTTTTAGTAGCGCAACTTAACGATAACGTCCCTTTAACAAAGTTTTTTCACTGAATTTCATAGTTTTTTAGTAGCAAAACTTAACAATAATGACTTTGACTTTATATACATGTCATATGGAACTGACTAGATCTCTTCTTATGAACGTGATGTCCGTGAACTTATTTAATGTTCGCGGACATGTTCGGAGAACAGTACCACTACTTAAAAACTGTGGGGGGTGGGGGGGTATGTTTCATTGTTATATCATAATATAGGGGGGGTGGTGGGGTATGTTTGATTGTTATATCATAATATAGGAACATTTAACAAATTCAAAAAGCAGCACACAAACACATTATATATAGTAATACATAAGAAATGTAACCCATATATGTAACACCCTAACCATTCATTTAAATACAATATGTTCTGAAATGGAATATACCACAAGAACATAAATTGGCTTCCAACATAATTACCTCACAGACACAACAGAACTGAGAACAAGACCAGACCCACTGAATACATAGGACTTATCTTACCAGAAATAGTAAGTGTACTTCATTTTACTCATATAGTTATAAACTTTCTGTATTAGGTTAAAAAATATATGATCTTTTTTTTTCTCACAGAAATGTCTAGTACTCTGGCATGGCTAGAGGACAATTTCCCACATGAAGAAATGCCACAAGATAGTGAAACTAATGGTAAACACTTTATAATATAAACCATTTAAATATTATTATTTTGTATACATTTAACATATATATATTTTTTTTGTACAGAGCATAACAAAATAGAAACTACCTCTGAAGAAGCTGTTATGGAAAACACGCATGACAACATAAAAGAAAAAATTGATTTATTGTTGACCAATTTTAATAATTTGAAAACTTTTGTTGAAGATCATTTTAAAACAAAAACGTCATACCATTGCCCCACATGTACTTGTCCCTCCTCACCATATCCCAGTCAATTATCCCCAAACCCTCTCTATAATCCAAAACGTTTTGATGAGATTTCCATCCCTTCTTCACCTAATACCAATCATGTTGAAACCCCAAATTCTCCTGTTTTTGTTTCTGTTTCTGCCTCACCTTCTCTGTCATAAATTATTAATATATGTTAAATAAAGTTTAATTTTTATATTGTATTGTGAATAGTTTCCGTTTTTTTTTTTTAAACAATAAAAGTGTCCGCGGACAGTGCAAGTGTTCTGAAATGTTCGTACATAAACGAAAATGGAGGTGTCCTGAAGAACACCACACCTGTTCGTACTGTTCGCTAGCAAGTTGAAACTGTTCTAAGAACACACGTGGTGTCCTGAAATGTTCGTAAAGAAACAAAAATTAAAGTGTTCTAAAGAACACTATATCTGTCCGTAATGTTCGCTATGAACTTAAAACTGTCCTAAGAACACAATTGCTGTCCTGAAATGTTCGTAAATAAACGAAAATGATGTGTCCTGAACAACAGCACAACTGTTCGTAGTGTTCCCTAGCAACATGAAACTGTACTAAGAACACACGCGGTGTCCTTAATTGTTCGTAAACAAACAAAAATTAAAGTGTCCTAAAGACCACTATACCTGTCCGGTACTGTTCGCTAGCAAGTTCAAACTGTTCTAAGAACGCTATTGGTGTCCTGAAATGTTCGTACGTAAACGAAAATGGAGGTGTCCTGAAGAACACTATACCGGTGCGTAGTGTTCGCTACCCAATTGAAACTGTTCTAAGAACACAATTGGTGTCCTGAAATGTTCGTACATAAACTAAATTACACGTGTCCTGAAGAACACTATATCTGTCCTTACTGTTCATTACCAAGTTTGAACTGTTCTAAGAACACACGCGGTGTCCTGAAATGTTCGTTTCACGTGTGACGCACTTTTAATTACTTCAGAACCCGAACAGTGTCCGTAGGACATCAATGCGCATGCGCTAACCAATCTCCGTGCACTTGGTGTCCTGCGGACAGGCGCTTCCTTCGCGGACTAGTTCGCAAACAGATCATATGACCGCGCCCACGCTCATAGTGTGTCCTGAAATGCGGACACTGTTCGTGTCCCCGAACAATTTAAAAGTACAGTTAATCATAATATTTTTCAATAAAATCTCACCATGGCACAAGTCCCACATAGCAATCGTGAGTTTCTATATACCTTTTGAAACTTTCCGATCCTTTTTTTGTGTTCGATCTGTCCGCAGACAGTGCGCATGTCCGCGGACCGCGCACAAGCACCCCTATAAAAGACCACGCCCAAGAGCTTATTCCCATTGTGTTTCTGGCTATTCTTCAGAACACAGTGATTTTTGCTGCCCCCCGCAGACTACACCATCATCAAGATGGCATCCCTGGCTGCTGAACTGCCACTTGGTGCTGCACCTGCTTCAGCACCACCCCCGCCCCCTCCACCACCACAACCTCCCCAAGGGCCTGAAGAGGGGAACAGGAGTGAGGATGCAGAGGAGGAAGAAGAGGATGATGAGAATGAGGTAGAGGAAATCCCTACTACACGCACTAGGCGTGAGTCTTGGGTGTGGCGGTTATTTACCATTCATGGGAATGGTCCTAAGGCTCGTGCGAACCGTGTTACCTGCAATGAGTGCAAAATGATACTCAGTCGCGGGAAGCACGGTAACTACAGCTTTGGGACCACTACTATAAAGCGACACCTGAGGTCATTTCACTCTGTGGCTATTCGCAGGGTTGTACCTTGCGAAGAACGTAGCAGGTTGATTTCCTCTACTTCATCCTCTGTTTCTGATCCTGTCACTACAAGGACCACCTCTGTGGGACAGCGTCTTTCTCAAGCTGCCTCACAGGCCATACAGAATGCTGATGACCCTTACCTTTCGAGGGTCACAGTTGTATGTATGTACTGTGACACAGTACTCTGCAGGGGGGAGCGACTTCGGAGTGCTTTTGAGACTATCGTCTCAGAGCACGAGAAGACCTGCTCACTACCCAAATAAAACCCACTCTACATCTTCCTCTCTCAGCTCGCCCTTTCTTATCCCTGTGGTTGGTGTCCCCCCTTTACCCTCCTTTACCCTCCTCTCCTACTGTGTCATGTCTGAAAAACCAAACAAAATACAAAATTACAAAAATCAAAAAAAAATAAGGCTCTTTTCAGAGCCGCCTTTCCCAGTTAAAAAATAGAAGTGAAAATAAATGAAGCAGGGTTCTTTGTATTTTTTAGAACTCCGCGGACAGTTCGCGAACATTAAAAAAATTGGGTTGCTACTCCATCACAAACATTGTAATTTTCTCTGGAAAGAAGTGGTGGCTCTGAAAAGAGCCTTTGGGTGGTGTTTGTAAGTCAAAAATTGTAAATGCTTAACATCTACTTCAAAATCGTTGTTGTAATTCCAAAAAGGTCGCAATTTTGTACATTTCTCAGAAAAATCTGATTGCCAGCATAAGTAAGATGGACTCCATCTCTGCGAAAAATGTATGTACTACAAAACATAATATTTTCATTGTGAAAAGAAGACATGCCAAAATCTCTTAGAAAGCCACAAACAGCCTTATTAACATTGCGCCTTGCTTTTTCCATTTGTGGACCAAATGAAGAAGAACGAAGCCACATTTGTCTCTGCGCAATCCGTGAAATTATCACTTGAGAATTAGGAAACATGTCCATAACCTTCCTAAGTCCTTCTTTCATAGCAAATTGCAAAAAAATTCCAGTCACATGTCCTAAAATGTTCCCTCCACAATGAATTACAATTATGTCTGGATGTTGCTCTGTCTCCAAAGTAGCACAGAGAGGTAGCAAGTCCAACCACTTAATTCCACGTACTCCATGCCAGTGTACTTCCACATGTGGGAATCCAAGATCTACAGCTACTCCACAGCTTTCTGCATGCACCTTCAACCAATGTATCCACAAATCTCCTAAAATCCAAACAATCTGTTTTCTGAAACACACAGCCATAGCTATCTTTTGTTCTCTCAGCAAAAAGAGTATCTGAGAAAATCTCTCCTGGCCCAACACACCCACCAAACTTTCCTGACCAATCCCTTTCAGTGCTTATTCTCATTTGCATGACTTCTGAACCCAAAATCCCCGGATGTAACTCCCGATGTCCGCGAACTACCGCCATGTCCGCGGACATATCGTAACATGAACAGCCCTTCTACCATTTCCACTACACTCTCTCTGCCATTCCCTCATTGGATGTACCTCAAAAATCACATGACCATGCACCAATCACATTCAAGACCTCTACATCTAACTACATCATCATAGATCAGCACTGCAAATGTACTCTGAATCTCTCTGAGTACAAGTGTCATATCATTGGTAAGCACCATCTACCAGAAATACTGTACAAGTCTTCAAGATTTCTACTTGCAGCTCCATGCATATCCATATGCATGAACATAAACTTCAGGTATGCATATTTTCTGTATAGTAGATGAACACATTTTCAAACAGACTTTTACCTTGTAAAATCTGTAAAATGAATTTACTGTACTTTTTTCAATTTCCTAAAATCAACTATCACTTATAAACCTTTATACTTTTTACTTTCTTTATACACGCACACTCAAATCATGTTAAACTAACATTTTTTAAATGAAATATATAGACTACATATATTCAAACAAAATTGCATGCAAACACAATCTATGTTTAAACCTTTATAAAAATACTTATACAATTTCATATTTTTTGTTTTTATTTATTTATTTACTTAATTACTTTAAATTAGACATGACATTGAGGCGCTATTACCTAGAACAGTTTACTTACAGAAATAGTGTTATTCACTAATATATTATAAATTTCACAAGACATAGTAAAGATTTTTTTTTTTGCTACAGTTAGTCATTCAATACAATTTGTTCATTAAGAACATATCATATGTACTGAACTGATGCAATGTATCTTATGTAAATAAATTAGTTTAATGGTTTTACAAAAGGCACTGAGGATTTCAATTAAAAAAATCAATATCTAAATTAAAAACAGTGCTACAAAGTTACTAATTTGAAGCTTTTACAATTGCAGCGAAGACCAGTTTCCTGAAAAGAAGCAGCCGAATTCGAAGAAGAAAGAAAAACTAAGAAGTTACCTGTTAATTTTAAAAAAAAGTAAGTAAAATATCACCATAATATTTGTATTATTAATCAAATATACAATAACATTAATACGAGCTATTTTGGTTTCTTAAAATAGAGATTTTGTACCATTTTGTCCAAAAATTTCCATGTCTTAAACAGTGATTTACAGCCAGAATGGCCCACAAATTTCTATTTTTGGACACACAAATTAGCCAACTGAACCACTACAATTTTCATATTATAGAACAAACAACTGTTTTAATTGTATACATTAGATTTACTATTTGTACTTTTCCACACCACTAGCTTACTTTTTTTTTGTCATCTGAACCCCAGTTTAGTAACACACAAATTCAAGAATACCTATCCCTACTAGTTTTAGTTACCAATGCACAATCACACACCATTACATACATCTTTATCATCTTACTCAAACACTCATGCACATAGCACACATACATTCCAGAACACCCCAACCCATATCTTCTTTATTTTTTTCAACAGACCCTAAAGAATGCCTACCAAAAGACAAGTCTGTAGAAAGCAAAGCAAAAGTAGAGCAAATGAAAATAAAGGTGTCCAACATAAGCATCCATCTCTAGCAGAATTTGTAAAAAAAAGTTGAAACAAAACAGCTAATACAATCATTTAGTGAAACACAAGAAGTTTCAAGTACAACAACTTCGCTTCCTCTATCAAAATGTAAAACAAACCAAAAAACAATTAACAGAAAATCAGCAATCAGTACAGATAAAACTACTTCTTCAAATTTTAATATAGTGCAAAGTAAGCATACCAAGAAAAGTATTTTAGCCAAAATATACCGTCACAAAGTCCTTCAAAATCTTATAAAAACAGGAGAGAAATCAGGTTCAAAGCTTAAAACCTATTGTAGGAAATTAATCTTAGAAGCATTGATGGACAGTGCAATTCTTCTCAAAAGAAATGCATTTATTTTACTGTTAAACAAAATGAAACCACTGACAAAACTAATAACTAAATTACAAAAAAGACTTCTCAATAAGCAAAATGTCAAGAGAAAGAACTTCCTAAGTATCTGCGGAGGTGAATGGAATCACACTATGAGCACAGAACCATATTTTAATGAAGAAGCGTACAAACAAAAGCAAACAAATACAATTGCCATAAATAGCAGTGGTCGAGGTTATGAAAAAGTGAATAATACCATAATGGAACAAGAAGTACTCCTTACAAAAATATGCCCTGAAAACTTAGAATTACCCCTCCATTCAACTGAATCAGAACGTGTAGTGTACAAATGGCCATGCACGTCAATGTGTAACATTCCCAAACAATGTTTCAAATCTTTACAACAATTCTTCAATAAATATGTAAAAAGCAAAGACAAAATCAAAATTAAATGACTGCAAAATATAGATACCTGTCCAGTGCGCAAGTACACAGGACTACAAGGACATTCATTGGCCTGCATTACAGAACCTACTTGTAAAACCACTTTCCATGATATCAAAAGGATATCAACACATCATTCAACTATAAGAAATCTAGTCTATAAACTGTACTATGCTAAAAGTCCTGCTTTAGCACTAGCAAAGTTAAATAACATCCTTCTACATGGTACAGCAAAAGACCTACTTGAAGAAATTCACTATATCCAGAAAAAATATTTTGGAAGTGAAAGCCATTTACAGAATGAAATAGCTTTAAACCAATTAAGCAACAATTCTACACATGGCAACCTTTTGCTAAACACATACAAAAAAGAAATAGTAACATTTAAAAGTACATCAGCTGAAGTACCAAACCATGTATGTGTATGTTGCCGTAGAATTTTTTATAAAAGTAACACAAAAACTGTGGACCTATCATACAAAATAGAAGACAATGAAGATTCTAAATGGTTTGAATTAGCTCTCTACCTTCTAGCAGAAAACAAATATGAAATAACTGAGCCCTTAATACTTTGCAGTTATTGCACTACAAAACTCGACAACAACCAAACTCCTTCACGTTCTATCACAAATAATTTGGAATTATACCCAGTACCAAAACCTCTACAACAACTTAATTTATATGAGAGCATCATAATTCAAACAGTACACCCATTTCAAGCAATAACACGCCTTCAACCAAAAACTTCAAAATTACCTCCCTCTGAATTGGTAAAAGGCATTCGTGGAAAAGTAGTTTATTTACCATTAAATCTAAAAGAAAATGTGCATACTCTAGGAGTGCAACGTCCAATGCACCAATCTTTAATTATACTAGTAAATGGAGTACTTACAAAAGACAAAAAAATATGGCAACAGCTGGTAGATTTATATAACGTTAGACAAGCCTTCCAATATCTTAAAGAGAATAATGAATATTACAAAGAAATTAATATTGAAGAAAACTTGAAAGATACAACTGAAATAATTCAAGAAACACAAGAAGCTGGTCAATTTGAGCTACTAGATCCTGCTACAATATCAAATACTTTAGACCATTATACAATTCATCCTTTGCACTGTAATGACACCGTACAAGATGTACTAGAAACTTACCAAATGTGTCAAACAAAAGGATCGCCAATCAGTATATGGGAAAAAAGTATAGAAGCACGTGCTTTTCCTCTACTCTTTCCTACTGGCAAAGGAGGAAGGTACGATGATAGACCTATTCAAATATCAGCTTCAGAATACCGCTCATTACAGATGTATTCTGAAGATCCCAGATTTAGACAAAATGTGGAATACATATTCCACCTACTCTTTGAAAGTGTACTAGCAACTTTATGTTACGGAGTTGCACACATATTAAAATCAGGATCACACTTTCAAAATATGACAGCTACACAATTATTAGAGAAAGTGCAACAAAAGGATGAGGTTTTACAATCAAATATTACAAATCTATTAGCAAATATGCGTGGTACTAAAGAGTACTGGTTTCGATGTCATGGAGATGTACGTTGTATGATAAGAAACCTTGTCCCACCCACTTGGTTTGTTACATTAAGTTGTGCAGAATATGCATGGGAAGATTTACATGATTTCATACGCATATCAAAAACAAAACAAACACATAGATATTCTAACACCTGGAGAACTTTGTTCTTTGGATCCGGTTAATGTTTCAAGATATTTTCACCATTGCTTCATTGCTATGCTACATTTTATTTGTAATAAAACTGTTCCTCCCCTTGGAGAAGTGCAACACTTCTTTTGGAGAAAAGAATACCAAGCCAGAGGAGCACCACATATACACATGCTTTTATGGATTAAAGATGCTCCTAAATTTGGTCAAGACAGTGATGCTACTGTTTTACAGTTTATTGAAAAATATGTCACTTGTGAAATTCCATCAGAAGCCACAAATAGTGATCTTTGTGCACAAATTTTACAATTTCAAAGACACAAATGTTGAAAATATTGTCGTCGCAAATACAAAAACAAAGGCAAATACTACACCAAATGCTGATTTGCTTTCCCTAGACCAGTTACAAATACAGGTCAAGTAAACAACCTCATGTCTTCAGTTAGACATAGTTTTAAAGGTAAGTCACCTAAAAATACATATTACATAAAAAGAAAAGAAGAAGAAAAATATATCAATGATTATAATGCAATCATTGCCCACTTATGGAATGCAAACATAGATGTGCAGTACACTGCAGACAATTCTACTGCAGTTGCACGATATGTCACAGCATACTTAACTAAAGCAGAAAAGACAGAGCTCCAAGACCTCTGGAATGACCTGTCATCAGATAAAACAGTATCTCAGAAATTATACAGCTTGGGCATAAAAATGCTCACCCATAGAGAATGTGGATCTTATGAAGCAGCTGATCGTGTAACTGGTACTTCATTGTATGGTAAATCTGAAAATATAGTATGGCTAAGTCTTGATCCAGCTAAATCTAGAAAAAGAGTTCTAAAATCATATGAAGATATAGAAACAATAGCCAAACATGATCCCAACAGCCAAGGCATTTTAAAAAACAATTTATTGGACACATACTACCCAAACAGAAGTAATACTTTGGAAAACATGTGTCTATACCAAATAGCCCAAAACTAAACATACAAAAATAATATGAAACCTGATGAAAAAAAAGGTAAATATAGAGTGACAGACTGTGAAGGCAGCTTAGTTAAACTCACTAAACCAAATTTAATTTATCATATCAAATTGTCATTTAAGACTCCTCAACATAAAGAAGTATATTACATGTGCCTGCTACAACTCTTCAAACCATGGAGAAGGGAAGAACAATTACTAGATAACTAATACTCGTATGAGGATGCTTTCAAAGCAAATGAAAGCACTATAGCTGATGTAAACTTTACACAGTACAAAACAATGTTGCACAATGAACAGCAACATGAATAAGAACTCCAAGCCCAACTAGATAAGGATACTCCTGACAGTAGTCAACCTTCTGTAACAGGAAGCCAAGAACCACTGGGAGAACCACTAATAACAAATGAGGCAGAATTAGCTATGATAGAAGTAGAAAACACCATGTGTCAATATGAAGATAAGGAAGACTTAACTATACTACAATCAAAACTAAACAATGAGCAAAGTAGCATTTTTCAAGAAGTAACAAAACACATTGCACATGGTGTAAAACATGAAAATAAAGAATGTTCCTGCCATAATTATAAACCTATACTACTGTACGTCACTGGTGAAGCTGGTTCTGGCAAAACATTCCTAATCAAAATCATTAGTAAGTTCCTTCAACAATTGACAAACAACAAACTGTCAGCTGTTGTCACTGCCCCCACAGGTTTAGCTGCCTACAACATAGGTGGTGTTACATTACACCGATTACTACTATTACCAATAGAACACCAGAACAAATTAGACTATTACAAACTTTCTGCAGAAGCTGCAATGGAATTACGCAGAGTATTGAAACAAATGAAAATGCTACTAATAGATGAAATGAGCATGGTCTCCAACCTGATGTTAGCTTTGATTCACCTCAGATTACAAGAAGTACTCAAAACAGATTATGAAGAGCTCTTTGCAGGAAAACACATTATTGTTTTTGGAGATCTGCTTCAATTAACACCAGTAAAAGGTGAACCTATTTTTAAAACATTAGGGCACAAACTCTGCCGTAAAACTGTTGGCAGCATTGGAAATGTCAACCTTTGGCAACATTTCCAATACAGAGAATTAACAGAAAACATGCGCCAATCTGCAGATCTCACTTATGCCAACATTTTAAAAAGTTTGAGAGTTGGTATACTTTCTAAAGAAGCAGAAGCAACATTGAAAACCCGGCACATTAATGCACTTTATGGCGATAATGCATGTGCTACAGATGTTATGGAACAATTAGCCCACAAAAATGTCAATTGTATGGCCTTAATGCCAACTCTTGCAAGCTGTCTCAAATGCAATTAAATAATGTTAAGTAAAGAAATGCAACCAATAATGGAAATTAGCGCCACAGACAAACTAGATGTACATGGTATGACACTACCCATGTGTGACCAAGCCACAACAAGACTAAATAATTTAGAAAAATCAATCTCAAACACAGCAGACTTAGAAAAGATGTTAAAATTATCCTTAAATTTCAGAGTAATGCTTAAACGTAACCTTGACGTGGACCAAGGACTAGTTAATGGAGCACTGGGTACAGTTGTTGGCTTTCAAACATACCCACGTGACAACAAAATTCAGTTTGTCAATATACTCTTTGACAAACTTTCAGAAGTAAAACGGATAGGACGCTCAACAGCTAGATTCCTTCTCTTCAAAGATATGTATGTACGCAGAGAACAATTTTCTCTAACTCTTGCATACGCAGTCATGATTCATAAATCACAAGGTCTTACCCTAGACAAAGCAATGATAGATATTGGTAACACAGTCTTTAAAGAAGGCATGAGCTACGTAGCACTATCACGCTTACGTACAGTTGACGGTCTATTTCTAATCAACTTTGATGCAAGTAAAGTAAACGCTGATATTCCTTGCATTTTAGAGTATAATAGACTTCGCTCACTATACACTCCCCATCTAAACACATATTCTGTTCCACAAAAACTAAAACGTTGTAAAAGAAAACTAAATCAAACAGAAATGCAACAGGACGTCACTGCAAATCCTCCAAAGAGAGTAAAAGAAACTAATACTTCATCAAGTACCACAAACAAAAAAGAATCAATTAGAGAAAGTAAACCAGGTACTTCTTTAAAGAAGGAAGACTAACTCCAAAAAAAGCAGTTAGATACAGAACTACCTGGACCATTTAAATTCTCAAATATAGTTGGTGTAAGTTGCTATGCAAATGTAGCAATGAATATTCTATTTCAATTACCACCAATTGTTGACAACATTTGCTTACACAGTACAGACCCATCGTGTTTGCAAATGTTAGTACTTCACAGAAATGCAGCAAACAATCCTGACAACACATATAGTGTTTTTGGAATAAGACGACAATTGGACTACTGTGCTGGAATGGTGAAATTCACTATAAACTCACAGGAAGATCCACAAGAATTTCTAATGTACTTACTACAAGTACTGGAAAACAAAAATATACCTATAAATGAAATCTTTCAGATTTCATACATGTGGAAACATACATGCACTCTCTGCAACAATGTGACACAAGAAGAAATCCCCAATGAACGCTTCATATATATATCAATACCAAATTGTGAATCCATTCCATTTCAGCAACTTGTACAAAATGCAAACCATGGTAGATTATGCTCTACATGCAATTCAGATAATCGCTCCACGTTAGTAATACAAACACATAGTAAATACGTAATACTAATGCTTCTACGTTACAATGCAGATGGTACCAAAAACAACTGCAAGCTGACTGGATTCACACATGGTCAAATATCACTTGGTAAGAAAACCTTCACAACAATAGGTATAATCTACCACGCAGGAGCCACAACCAATTCAGGGCACTACACTGCATATATAAAAAAGAAATGTGGATGGTTTGAATGTAATGATAGTACCATTACTCTAAAGCAGAGATTACCAGCAAATCTTACAAACGCTTATTTGATGTTCTTAAAACCAAAATTTGATAAATAAACTGTATTTAAACCTTTAAATAAATTTGTGTTAAAAAAATATAAACTGTTAGAATACTCCAAAAGCTATCTAACTGCTCAAAGATTCTACAACAACTAATCAGATAAATGAATACCACTAAATTAGACCAAAAAATACACAGTTAGAATACGCCAATTGGTATCTAACTGTCCCAAAATTATAAATTTGTGTTAAAATAATATAAACTGTTAGAATACTCCAAAAGCTATCTAACAGCTCAAAGAATCTACAACAACTAATCAGATAAATGAATACCACTAAATTAGGCCAAAAAATACACAGTTAGAATACGCCAATTGGTATCTAACTGTCCCAAAATTTAACAATATCCAAATAGATAAATCAAAACCACTAAAATATATTAAAAAAATAGATAGTTAGAATACGCCAATTGGTATATAACTGCTCCAAAATTTTATAATATCAAAACAAATGAAGAATCTGTTGCTGCTCCAAAAAAAATACAACAAAGCATAGTATAAAGCATTAGCCAGAAACAACAAGTGAACACTGAAAACAAACAAACAAATAAACTGTAGCATAACAGAAAAAGGTTTTTTTTTTATCCAACATGGATTTTTTTTTCTCCCACAGACCCAATGATTTTAGCAACAAACACAGAAACTGAGCAAATTGCACAGTACTCTGATTTGTACTAAATATGAGGGTCGAAAAAAAATAAAAGTATATTGCTTATACAATGTAATAAGTCATTACAAAATACTAATACTAACATGCTATTTTCTTTTATCACAGAAATGAAGTAGAAAAACATAGACTCCATTACTAGACCAAACAGTAAGTATACAATAATAAGGACAACCATAGCAGCATATCACATCCATAGTATCTAATACCTTTGTTCCTTATACATTTGTTTTTCACCCAAAGTTATAAGCAAATATGAATGTGATATGCTGCGGTGGTTGTTGCCGGGGCATAGAGTCTTAGGTGCATGGCCAAATGGCCATGCACCCAAGACTCTATGCCCCGGCAACAACCACCGCAGCATATCACATCCATAGAGTGAAACATTTCAACTATGATCTATGGGAAACTTTTAATGTCCACGAACAATGTGAGTGTTCTTAGAACACTTTCAAATTAACAACGAACAATACGGACAGCGTCCTAAGGACACCCCCTACGAACATTCCAGGACACCGGGAGTGTTCTCAAAAACGTCTTCAGAACACCCCCATCTTGTTTATTTGCGAACATTTCAGGACACCGCGAGTGTTCTTAGGACATATTCAACTTGACAGAGAACAATACGGACAGCGTCCTCAGGACAACCCCAACGAACATTCCAGGACACCAGGAGTATTCTTAGAAGCGTCTTCAGAACACCACCATCTTGTTTATTTGCGAACATTTCAGGACACCGCGCGTGTTCTTAGGAAACATTCAACTTGACAGAGAACAATACGGACAGCATCCTCAGGACACCCCCTACGAACACTCCCCGGACACCGCGAGTGTTCTTAGAAGCTTCTTCAGAACACCCCCATTTTGTTTATTTGGGAACATTTCAGGACACCACAGGTGTTCTTAGAACACATTCAACTTGACAGAGAACAATACGGACAGCGTCCTCAGGACACCCCCTACGAACATTCCAGGACACCGGGAATGTTCTTAGAAGCGTCTTCAGAACACCACCATCTTGTTTATTTGCGAACATTTCAGTACACCGCGAGTGTTCTTAGTACACATTCAACTTAACAGAGAACAATACGGACAGCGTCCTCAGGACACCCCCTACAAACACTCCCCGGACACCGCGAGTGTTCTTAGAAGCGTCTTCAGAACACCCCCATTTTGTTTATTTGCAAACATTTCAGGACACCGCGGGTGTTCTTAGAACACATTCAACTTGACAGAGAACAATACGGACAGCGTCCTCAGGACACCCCTTACGAACACTCCCCAGACACCGCGAGTGTTCTTAGAACAGTTTCACTTTGCTTGCGAACAAAACGGACACATATTGACTCCTTAGAACACCCCCTAGTCAGTTTATTTAGAACATTTCAGAACACCCGTGATGTCCGCAAACAAATCGAACACAAAAAGAACGTCTAACACATAAAAAACACAACTTTCATCCTATCTCATACACTCCCACCCTCCCCAAACACTCCTACACACCAACGCACTCTACAAAATACAAATTTTTAACAAAGTTTCACCGCGCTGTCCGGGGACGTCCGCGAATCCAAGATGGCAGGCGATACCGAAAAATCTGACACGCTTCACGCTCCACGCCGTCCAATCAGCGAACACGTTGCATGTCTGCGAACATCACGCAAGACGATTGGCCAATCAGGACACTGTCCGCGGAGCGAACAGGGAAATGTGTCTGCGAACCGGACACAGATATCACAAATTTTTTTTTACCTACTTTTTGGTCATTTTAAAAAAAAACTACTGGACGGATTTTCACCAAATTTGCAAAAGCATGCTTTCGGGACCAATCCGCTGCTCCTGGTCCAAATTTGGTGGAAATCCGTCCAGCGGTTTGGGCTGTAGGCGCGAGCAAAATTTTTTTCCCATTCACTCTATGGAGCGTGAGTATAATGTATACAAATATGAGCATATAGAGGGAAGGTAGAATAATAAAAATAAAACTATGAGAAAGTGCTGATAACCATAATGATTATCTTCATGCACAGAAAGGATTGCTCTCTTTCAAGCCTGTATCTTCCGCTATGTATATGTTTCATATGATGTGACTGGACCCTAAGTCTACAAATATAGTACCTTTTCAATTTTTACTTCCTGACTGTTACTGAAGAAAACTATGTGGCTTCGATATGTCAGTAAAGGATAAAAAGGGAGAGCCAGCCATGTGATGTCATCAGTGATGTCATCAATGACATTTGTGATGTCATCTTTGATGTCCTGGGTGTTAGTGTTAGCAGTGCACGGTGGCGCGAGTTGTGGTTGCTTATATTACCATAACTGCCAAATTTCAGGGGTTTTTCGGTTTTACTTTGAGCCATAACGTCCCTTTAACAAAGTTTTTTCACTTAATTTCATAGGTTTTTAGTAGCGCAACTCAACCGTCCCTTTAACAAAGTTTTTTCACTGAATTTCATAGGTTTTTAGTAGCACAACTTAACCATAATATCCCTGACTTCATATACATGTAACATAGAACATACTAACCCCCTCGTAGTGATTTTCATGTCCGCGGACTACCGCCATGTCCGCGGACACATCGAAAATCTGAGCGTGGTGAATGTAAATTTAAATAGTGTGCCCCATTTCCCCTTTGAAGTTGGCTCTGAAAAGAGCCGTTGTTTTTTTTTTTACAGATGCTTGACAGACACCTGTTATTTTTTTTTTTTTTCTTGTTTTTTTTTTCTTACTTTACTCCTAAAATCTTCACATAACCTTCTCCAAAGCAACCCTTACATTCCAAAATAGAAAGGCATTTCCCGTAAAAGATAAAGAAATGCCATCTTCTTTAAAATTAACAGCATTACTGGCATCAATATTCTCATTGTTACAGAAGAACATACCAGCTCTAAGCATGAAGGCATACATGCCTCGGTTGATGACACACCTAGCAATATTTTGCTGAGGACAAAAAACGGAACTATTGTCCCATATTGCCCTAGGTAGTAATCCAGAAAAAAATACTTTTGCATTTGGAAGGATCTTCATTACTGCTTGAACCAAGCGTTCCAAATCAGCCAACAAAGTAGGGGCACTGACGTTGCCCAAATGGAAAGCATCATAGTGCAAAACTACCACATGTGGACTGTTCATCGTGGCCATATCTTCACAAACTTGTACAATTCCCTGTACATTGCAATCAGGCACACTGCTCCACACCACCTCCACTCCTTTCACATCAAAGTTCTTTGCAACATGCCTGCATTCAGCGTACTGCTGTAAACCATGCACAAACATATCTCCGAGCACCAACACCCTGACTTTCTCCACTTCTGCCATCTTCACCACACACAGTCTCTTTCAACACAAATCCACAACCTCGACATCTGATTGGCTGATCCGTACAGTCTTCTTTCCATGTTGGATTTCCTGGAAAAACCCGGATGTAGCACGCCCTGTCCACGAACAGCCACGGTGTCCACGGACGGCGTCCACTTTACTCTCTGTGCCATTCCCTCATTGCATACAGCTAAGCAATCACACAATAAGAATAACGTCCTCAGAACAACCCCATTTTGTGAATTTTCGAACATTTCAGGACAATTATTATTTCATTATTCAACATATTAACAATACAAATATTATACTTTCATCTTGTACTCTGCACACAATGCTATGTTTCTCCATTAGTAGCTCAGTATACTAGATAGAATCCCATAATACAATGCTATTTATATCAATGCATCATTCAAAGCACTAATAACGGTATTATATTTATTGCAATATCCTTGACACTTTTTTCGCAACATTATAATAAAAATCCCTAGTACACAAATTACATGAAAAGTACATACACATGTGATGTCATCAGTGATTTCATCAATGACATTTGCGATGTCATCTTTGATGTCCTGGGTGTTAGTCTTAGCAGTGCACGGTGGTGGCGCCAGGGTATTTTTCATAGCTTACCATAACTTGCGATTTTCAGGGGTCTTTCGGCTGTACTAAGAACCATAACGTCCTTTAAACAAACTTTTTTTAATATCACGCAAACAATATACAAACATGGCGTGCAAAAACCAACTTCTACAGATGGCTTTACACAGAATGTTGCAAAGTAAGAATTTATGCTCGTTCACAGTGAAGGTCAGCTGCTTCCACAACTTCTACAGATGGCTTTACACAGAATGTTGCAAAGTAAGAATTTATGCTCGTTCACAGTGAAGGTCAGCTGCTTCCATTTTTTTCTCGGGCCCCGGAGAGGCTCACGAAGGGGACTATAAGGTTGTACTGTGTTTTGACCTTGACAGACAGAGATTGTGATGAAAGACTTCTCTTGAAGGAGTGTTGCTAAAACGTAAGAGAAGATAAAGATGAAATTTCTGAAACAAAACCACTTTTATATATTATATCACTATGCCAAAGATCGTTGGCACACGCAGAGTCGTATTTTGGGACTGCACCACTCGTAGACAATGGAAATTGCAATTGTACTGTAAGTAACCCTTTAGATTATTTTATACCAAATATAATTACAATAGCGTAGCATTAAAGACCGCTCAAGTTGAACTTGTTCGTTGAAAGTGGCATAATGTTTTCTACCGCGCACTATCACCGCCGAATTGATCCCCTGTCATTTAGAGGGCTCTGAAAAAGGCAGACGACACAGGGTGGGTTAATAGAAATAATGTAACCGGTCTATAGGCGGTCAAGCGCTCTACTCGCTGTGCCACTTCACTGTAGCCTGTCAAGTGGCACAGCGAGTACAGCGCTCGCTTTGACATCTGTGCACAGCTTGCTAACGCAAGTTTGAATCCCGGCAAGGCCAAACTCAGCCTTTCATCATTCCGTGGTCGATAAATCAGCACCACACACTGTGGTTAATAATAAGCACCGCTTAGATACCTCACGGTTCTTAGCGGTATATGAATGGGAAAATATTATTATTTTATTATTAACATACTCTGTTGCACTATCTTCGATAGCAAATAGTTTCACGCCCTAATAAATAAAATGATGATTTTTAATGAAGATCGGCTGGTGAGACTAATTTATGTTTTTTAAAACAGGTATGTGGCTCCATTTTGCCTATGTCACGATTTACAGACTCCAGCGGATGGGGTCTTCAACTGCCAGGTGCAGGCCCAAATATGCAACTTCATGACCCTCACCATTTTATGGGACAATCGCCAAGGACCAATATGCCCTTACGCAGTACTAGCGGCTACAAACAACATACCAACCAATAGGGTGGTCTAATGGCTCGTTGTTAGAGCAACCTTCCGATTATCAGAGCGACCTTTTACTGCTTTTATCATAAACCAACAGCCTATCTACCGCAAAGGAACAACGCGTGGCTCCAAATAAACTTTTGCTGATCGACAGCAGAGACAATAGCAAATCGCTGAATATTCACTAAACATTTCATGTGAAATAAATGTACTTTACCAAATGTACAATCCTGCTGTTTACTTTTAAACCACAGTTTCATATTCCGAATTGTGGCGTACTGAGTTGTAAGCTGATCTAACACCCTCTGTACCGCAAAGGAACATCGCGTGCCTCAACATGAACTTTTGCGGATCGACAACAAAGACAAATGCAAATTGCTGAATATTCTCTAAACATTTGATGTCAAATAAATGTACTTTACAACATTTACAATCTTGCTGTTTGCTTTTAAATCACTGTTTCATATTCCGAATTGTGGCGCGCTGTGTTGTGACATAATATGTGTTGTCTTCCGGGTTCTGTGTAAAGTCACTTAGGACTGCAGAGAACTGGGCGTGTTTGATTACGCACCCTGTAACATCACGGAGAGAGGCGGGGAATATGAATGCTTTGATAATATCAGGCTTAGGGGCGGGAGATATGATTTAGTGTCGCAAAAGCAAGTCAGCCAGGTCAATAGCGCCAGTCATAGGATTATCACATAATGTCGGCCACACCAGCCGGATTTATCGTTTCTTTAGTGGACAAAAAGTCGGTTGATGCCCCTAGGAAATTGTACTATTAGCGGACAAAAGGAGTGGTCTTAAAACACTTTCACCCTGACAACGAACAATACAAACAACGTTCTCAGAACACCCCCATTTTGTGTAATTGCAACCATTTCGGGACACTGCAAGTGTTCTTAGAACACATTCAACTAGACAGATTACAATACGGACAGCGTCCTGAGGACACCCCCAGTTTGTGTATTTACGAACAATTAAGTACACCGCGAGTGTTCATAGCTCATTTTTACCTTCCTTGCGAACAAAAATGACACATACTCCGTCCTCTAAACACCCCACCATTTAGTTTATTTACAAAATGTCAGAACAGCCGTGTTCTCCACGGACAAATCGAACGCAACAAAAACGTCTAGCACATAAAAAAACAAAACATTGAACCTATCTCATACTCCCCCACCCTCCCCAAACACTCTTACACACCAACACACGGCACTAAATACAATTTTTTATCCACGTTTCACTGCGCTGTACGCGGTCGACTGTGAATACAAGATGACGGGCGCCACAGAAAATCTGACGCGCTCCACGCCCCTCGCCGTCCAATCAGCGAACACGTCGCATGTCCGCGGACATGACGCAAGGCCATATCCAATCGGGGTGCTGTCCGCAGAGCGAACAAGGAAGTCCGTCCGCGAAGCGAACACAGATATCACTAATTTTTTTGCCTTACATTTTGGTCATTTTTAAAAAAAACTACTGGACAGATTTACACCAAATTTACAAAAGCACGCTTTTGGGACCAGGCCGCCGCTCCTGCCACAAATTTGGTGTAAATCCGTCCAGCGGTTCGGGCTGTAGCCGTGCGCAAAGTTTTTCCCCATTCAGTCTATGGGAAAAAAAAAAGTTTTGGGACCCCCCTATAACTTTCCCCCCCCTGGACGAATCCTCACCAGACTTTGTAAAAAGATTCAGGGTGACCCAACTACTTTTTATGCAAAGTTTGGTGAGGATCCGTCCAGGGAGAGCGAAGTTATAAGCCGCCCAAAAAGTGCTCTTCCTATGCAAACAGCAACTTAACCATAACTACATGGCCACTACCGTAATCAATGAAACAGGTTCTGGGTGGGGGTGGGGAGCCACTAGCCACCAGGGATTTGAAAGGGTGGTGGCCCTCTCCCTCCCACATCAAGTGGAAAGGGGGGGCACCCTTTGTAGCCCTCCCTGGGGGCAGATTTCTGCCCCCAGGCAGGAGTACATGAGGTGGCCCCCATCCAATTTGAGTCGGGGCACCAGGAATATGTGGGCAGGCGCCCCAAAGGATGGAACCTCCAGGTTAGGTCCGCCCTGGGGCAGATGGGTGCCCATCTGCCCCATTTCCCCCTAGGGAATGGGTCCAAAGTGAAAAAAAACAAAATAAATTCAATGATGGTTTTGGGGGGAGTGCCCCCCCACTAGACCACCAGGGAATTGTTTTTATGTAAAGGGGGTGTATCTCCCCCCCACCCGAAATGGACAGGAGGCCATGTTATGCAGCCCTCCCTGGGGGCAGTTATCTGCTACTAGGAAGGGGCTTCTGACTGCAGGGAGGGCTGCATGAGATGGCCCCCTTCTTATCCACCCTCAGGGAGGGCTTCTTGTCCCCACGACTGAAGCTCAGGAACAGCGAGATCTGCAGGAACTGCCAGGAACAACTGCCTCAGCTACAGCTTTTCTTCATCAATAAGGTACTGTGCAAACGCGGTGCGGACATCCTTTCTGCCGCAGTGAAAGTTTGTGAAACTTTCACAACTTCAAAGTCTTGTTTGCTCCTAATCTGACATATAACTCTTTTTCTGACAAACTACTTCTGACAAAGAACATTGGCAAAGACTTAACCGTTTACTACCAGAACTGTGCTATCCTGTGCAAGACACTGAACCATTGATTTTGGCCTAGGCCTATTGAATTGAATCACCTCTTGTAGTGAAATGAAATTATTTCCCCAGATTCTGAAAGCAATTGTGTGTGATTCTTATAACCTTTGTCTTTTTACCCCTTGTGAAAGTTACGGAAGTGCCTTTTTTCTCCCACTTCATGGGAGCCTAACTTGTTCAGAAACCTATTGGTTGTTTACTGTAGTATATTATAGTGTGATATTGAGCTGCTTCTTGCTTTTGGAATGTTTTCTAACTAAATGTGTAAATAAACGTATATTCTTTTACCAAGAAACCTTGAGTAAGTGTTTGTTTGAACTACTGTGATTGCAAGTCCTTTGTGTAACATCTTGTACTGCTCACAGCCCTCTTGAGATAAGTCTGGCTGCTCAGCCACTGCTACCACATAACTGTGTAGTACAGGCTTGTACCAAAGGTGATATTGTGCTTACACCTGTGGTCTTAATTGTGTGTAGTGTTCTCAAGGGGTAATGCATGTAATTTTGCCTAACACCGGGGAATTTTCTAATGGGAAGAGGTGGTGGACTCCTCAGCCGCCACCCACAATGGAGTGGGGGCCATGTCATGTGGCCCTCCCTGGGGGCAGATATCTGCTCCAATGAAGGGACACCTGACCCCAGGGAGGAGTGCATGACAGCCCCCCCTTATCTGCCACCAGGGAGGGCTACATAAGATGCCCGAACTTCCATTTGGGGATGGTGGAGAGGTGCACCCCCTTTACATTACAAAATTCCCTGGCAGTTTAGGGTGCCCCTCAGCCCCCCTAAAGTGCAGCCTTCCAATTTCAATTTTTGTCTTTGTTTACCAAACTTGCCTTGGCGCAGATGGGCACATTGGTGCGGCAATCTGCCCCCAGGGTGCCCAAACCTTACTGCTCCACCCACTGGGGTGCCTATCCCACATTTTTTGGTGGCCCTCTCCCCCCACCCCATAACAAATGGCTCCATGAGGGTTGCCATGCGTATGTTTTGGGCAATATGAAGCTTTGGTTTAAGAAGAAACTATGTGAAGTAGCATTTATAGCAAATATGGTTCACATTGGAAGCATGGCCACAACTCGGGACTATTGTAACAAGAGAATATCTAGGGTATATCAACCATCTTACTTAACTGCTTACCCTAGTCCTTATATCTTTCACAATTATCTGCTGATCAAATTTAATGTTACAGTTGTATTATCTCCCAAGCGTTGGAGCAATTATTCGTTGTACCAACAAACTTATTGTCATCTTTGTGGCACTTTAGTTCATGAAACAATTTTTCATATAATTATTGAATGTGAATGTTTGATAAATCTCTGAATGAAATATTGTAAAGCCTACAATAATTCAGTCATTTTAAATGATATACCTTCCTTATGGTTGGCTTTTATGCAAAGAAATGACCCAAACTTAATTAATTTTACTGTCCAGTTTTATTTGAATATTGTTGACATTTTTAAGTGTCTTGTATAAGTTTTGAGTCATTGTGTGGATATTTTATGATGTATACATTTTATATTTGACGTTCTTGTTAAATGTTATACAAAGCCTTGTTGCTATATGTGTATCAATAAACTACTACTACTACTCAAATGGAGGGGGGTATACCTCACACAGCCATTTGTAGGAGGCCCAGGGAAACCTGTATGAGTTTACCCCTGAACCATTGGGGTGGGGGGGAGAGGGCCACACAATGTTGGACAGGCCCCCCAATGGGTGGGGCAGTAGGTTTTGGGCACCCTGGGGGCAGAATGACACACTAGTGTGCCCATCAGCATCAAGGGGAGTTGGGTAAACAAAGGAATCATGTGAAAATGGTAGACAGTATTTTAGGGGGGCAGTGGGGCACTCCAAACCCCCAGGGAATTTTCTAATGAGAAGGGTTGGTGGCCCCCTCGCCCCCACCCACAATGGAGTGAGGCCATGTCATGCAACCCTCCCTGGGGGCAGATATCTGCTCCTAGGAAGGAACACCTGACCGCAGGGAGGAGTACATGACAGCCCTCCCCCTTATCTGCCCCCAAGGAGGGCTTCATGGGATTGCCCACCACTCCATTTGGGGGGGTGGAGAGGTTCACCCCCTTTACATTACAAAATTCCCTGGCGGTTTAGGGTGACCCTCAACTCCCCCCCTAAATTGCAGCCTGCCATTTTCAATGTTTTCCTTTGTTTACCCAACCCCCCTTAACGCAGATGGGCACAATAGTTTGCCATTCTGCCCCTAGGGTGCCCAAACCTTACTGCCCCACCCGCTCGCAGGCTTGTGCCACATTTATTGGTGGCCCTCTCCACCCCTCACTCCAAATGGAGGGGGGTATACATCACACAGGTGTTCGTAGGAGGCCCAGGGAGGCCTGCATGAGGTTTCCCCCCAACCATTTGGGGTGAGGAGGGAGAGGGCCACCACAAAATGTCAGACAGGTCCACCAATGGGTGGGGCAGTAGGTTTTGGGCACCCGGGGGCAGAATGGCACACTATTGTGCCCATCTGCGCCAAGGGCAGTTGGGGAAACAAAGGAAAAAAGTGAAAATGGTAGACAGCATTTTAGGGGCGGGGGCTGTGGGGAACCCCAAACCGACTGGGAATTTTCTAATGGGAAGATGTGGTGACACCTGACCCCAGGGAGGAGTGCATGTCAGCACCCCCTATCTGCCCTCATGGAGGGCTACATGAGATGCCCCGCCCCTCCATTTGGGGGATGGAGAGGTGCAGCCCACTTTACATTACAAAATTCCCCGGCAGTTTAGGGTGCCCCTCAGCCCCCCCTAATGCGCAGCCTTCCCTTTTCAATTTTTTCCTTTGTTTACCAAACTTCCCTTGGCACAGATGGGCACATTGGTGTGCCAATCTGCCCCCTCAGGGTGCCCACACCCTATTGGCCCATTCATTGGGGGCCTGTCCCACATTTTTTGGTGGCCCTCTCCCCCCCACCCCAAATGGAGTGTGGGGGGGTCACCTCATGCAGCCCTTCTTGGGGGCAGATGTATGGGTGCGCGTGAGATTAAGTATGTGAATGCTGCGTGCAAATGGAATAAGCAAGTGAATGTGTTGTGTGAATGTGTGTGCATGAGGGTTTGTTCTGGGCCGGGAGCTGATTTTTCAGGGTAGCGGGTGAGAAGTGGGGGCATGGCAGCAGTGCCATTTTTACCGGGCATCTCACGCAAAAAATATCTGCCATCTTAGATCCATTAGTCGTATTTTTTAAAAAAGGTTCTCGGGATCTGCCTAGCTGTTACTGTCGATTTCATTGCATCATATTTTCTTGAAGATATGGGGAAATGCATTTATGCTGACCTTTATGAAGGGGAGATTGTTTCTAACATTCAGTCTGAGCGCAGTGGAGCAGTGCCTTAATTTACAAACCAAAACAACTAAAATATTATTTTGGAAAATGTATGATTGCCATAAAAGTTAGTATTCTGTATTAAAAAAAAAAAAAACACTTCAAATAATATATATGTAAAAGACACCATCAAATTAAGAACACATTTTCTTTGCTCCTAATAAAACTGATTCCATTTTCAAACTGTTTCTTTGAAACCAAAGTAACAGCAATATACTAGGGACAAAATAACACTAATGGACAGCCAAAGTGCATTCAAATAATGATCTTTTAGGCGAGCCGTGTTTCCACATTTTTGGAGGTTTTTTAAAAGCATTAGGCGGAAATTCAATGTAGTCAAAAGAGCACGTGAAAAGTACGCCTAATCCCGTGTAGATATGGCGCAGTGCCCAGTGCATTCTTTAATGGGAAATATCGTCATAGTGTACATTTGTTCAAACACAATTCTTCTGTTTGGGACTGTTATAGAATAAAATATGTGTTTCAAATTGAGTTTTATTATTTCTTGAAATTTCTTGAAATGAATTCCAGATGTGTGAATCGAACAACCAAGCCTATTTTGCTTAATTCGTTCTTTACATAGGACAGTCAAGGTATACATCTTGCCATGTCGCTTGTCATTACATGAAACAATATGTTACTGATCACACACATTTCCATATGTGTCCATGTTGAACACCATAGCACACCTTAGCATGATTAGATTTATTTTCAAACAGTCTTCACTGTATAGTTGTCGGACTTCCTTATGGATAATAAAGAAGTAGCCAACTTTAAAACAATTTGCAGAAATACATTCTCAACTACAAGCAATTTACGCATATCTCTTCTGCGCCCAAGTTCCACCACCATAAACAGCTAATCCCACAGTCTTGGCTTTGTAAACCTTGTGACGGCACATGGATACTCCCCACTGCAAGCAAGAGCCTTGCATTACACTGCTTCATATGCAAACCACCTTAAGCTACTTGTTTTGACGATTTAAGGTTGTATATAAATGTGCCCAATTAGTTGAATCTCTCCACCCATTGGAAGAAACAGCTAGTGTAGGATTCATTTTCCATGCCAAAATGTGTTAATTGTTTTGTGGCTTGGGGAAGTGTTGTTCCTTATACAATTCAACTCTGTTTCACCAATCAGCATTACATTTTGCATAGGTACCTGTTAGGACCCTCCGGACATTACTGGCTATACAACATTTGGACCTCCCACCCCTTTTCCCATATTTTAAGCAAAACTCTGAATTTGTTTGTGGGTTTGTGTCTTAGTCAAGTGTTCCTACGACAATCCCACTTCGTTTCACCAATATTCACCAAATCGTGCATAGTTTATTTTGTTTGTGTGTTTATTATTTATAGGGCGTCCTAAACCCTTAGGTAGCTGGGCGCACAACATGAGAAGGTTACTTATAGCTTGGTTACATTTTCATAGATGCGTATATAGAGGGGCGGATAAAGTTACAATTCACATAGTTGCAAGTATGTACATGGACAAAGGTAGTTACAGTAATAAAATACAGTATGCATAATTACAGGTATGTGCATGTAAATAGGTAATAATGTCAGTGCATCATTCTAGGTTGAGAAAGATAGAGATCTAACATATGTGGCTCTTGGTCTTTGTGGCATAGCCGTTTGCGGGTGTTGCGCCTAAAGCTATTGTATGATTGCTCTCTTCTTAGCTCAACTGGGAGAGCATTCCATTGCTGAGCTGCTTTTACTGGGAAGCTGTTTCCACCTGTTTTTTGTAGGCGGAATCTGGGGATTTGGAGACAGTAGGAGTTGACTGTTCTAGTTGGTCTATGTTAGGACCCTCTTAACATTACTGGCTACTCGACATTTGAGCACCCCAACCGTTTTCCCCAGATTTCAGCAAAACTCTGAATTTGTTTGTGGGTTTGTGGCTTGGTGAATGAAGTGTTGTTCATAAGACAATTCTACACTGTTTCCCAAACTGCACCACATTTGCATAGTTACCTGTTAGGACCATCCACACATTACTGACTACATGACATTTGGACACCCCACCCCTTTCTCCGAATTCAAGCACCTTCACACCTGAGATGGTTGCCGGAAATCGGCGAAACATCAATCTGGCCATAGAAGGACTATCCCTGAAACCCTGGAATGCATGGTTTCTGGGACATATGCACCGCAATGCACCACAACAAACTGCACAATGCCAGGGTGAGGCAACAGGATGGGGAGGGAGCACAGCAGTTCCAAGTATGCAGCATCACACCAACTCTTGCCCATTCTCAGTGCCGTTTACTTCAGAGTGCAAAGCACATCAAGCGATAAGCGAATCTGAACAGCAACACACAGGATCATTGATTTTCAACAATTTATGAGTGTGTTGTCATGTCTGTCCACAGAATCTGTCTGCAGAATGGATACTTTTTGATAGTTGGATCTAAAGATTAAGATTGATGAACTTATCTTTGCCAAGGATACTTGCTCACCCAGGATCATATTGGGTAGATGTTATCTCTAAACTTGAAAATGGCCCACCCAGAACATCTCCTTGATGTGGAGGAGGATTATGCTCGTGACATTCCTTCCTCAGACATTTTGGATCCTAGGAAATGTGCTACAGGGCTGAAATTATATTTCTGGCTAATAGAATGAGTTTTGGCCAATTTAAATCGCTGATTTTCTTCTGATATTCCTGGTACATGTGCCTTTAAAAGTCGCCAATAATTGAATATTATTGTGTTATTGTTACCCTATGGAACCTAATAATGGATTTCAAGGTAGTCTCAGATCTATTTAGTGACAACCTTGCACATTGCATCATGCTAAACTTGTTTGGCACAATCTCATCATCTTTTTGCCTACCGGGTAAAGCTACAGCTACACTATCGGCCTGCAAGAAAAGAATAAATTGGGACCATCGAACAAACAGGCCATTCTAGAGAGGATAATTGGTGACAATTTCTCTGTAATATATTATCTATTGTTTCCCAACTTAAATACCAATGAACTCCTCAATACATTTGAGGGCTTACATGGTTTGGTTTCCTCTAGCATTTTTAGAACTGTAACATATATAAACTCAAATGCTAAGCTCAGCTGGATTAATCACAAATGTAGACTATCCAAAAGGTAATGTTTACGTTTTCTGAAATCACTTGTTATCTGTTGAATTAAAGATTGTAAAAGCATGTGCAGTATACAGAAAAACTATTGCTAGTTGTAAAGAGGAATTAACATGCTCTATATGGAAGGAACTTGCACAGGCAGCTAAACAGTTCAGCTCTAAATGTTTCTGGGAATTGATCAATTTTAATATGAGGCACTTGAACAAGACCAACCATCACTTTATGATCCTTCTATAAATGAAAATACCACTGTATCCAGTTGTAATACTATTTGCTATACCTACCTATGTTGATGAACCTGAAGCTCTTGACATTACTATATAAATAATCACCTTGACTATACATGGACAGGCACTTAATAAAGCTTAGGTCTGGTTGGTATTCTGTCAGATCCGTTCAGATCATTTGAGGATTTTTGGTCTCCCCTCTTAACTAATGTTTTCTAAAGTAATTTAAAATGTCAGGTTTTGGGAGTCTTGGACATTTGCAATCATGTTTCCTATATTTAGAAAGGAATATAAATGATCTCCATCATTTAGGCTAATCTCCGTATTGAATTGTTCAACATTTTGGGAAGGGTGATATTATCCCACCTACAACCCTAGGTAGAAGCTGATAATACTCTGTCCTGCATTCAACTAGGGTTCTGTGATGGACTAGGAACAGACTAAGAGGCGCTGCACTTAGAGTGTATTATTTCCAATTCAGTTCACAGACCAAATGAAAAAATCTACCTCGCATTCATTGACTTGTATACTGCATTCAATAAGGTCAATAGAGTACAATTATGGACTGGCTTGTGAAATATTAAAAGCCTGTCCTCCTTGGTTAAGGTACTGGAGTTGATTAATTTGGACACTAAGACCTGTGTCTACTCAGGCTGTCAAGGCCATTCTTTCCCTTGGTTTCAATGAAGTTCAGGGTATGAAAGGATTTTGGACTTGTACTACTATTGTTCTCATTATATATTAACAATCTTTATGAAACCTTGGTTAACTGTGAGGCTGGCGTTCTACACTAGGATCACAGTATTTGCTTATGTAGACGATATAGAGTTGATTGTAAGAAATCTGGTTTCTCTTCAATGTTTTATAAAGTACTAGAAATGTATGAATAACATAGACCTTATTATCGATGTATTCAAATCTGCAGTCACAGTCTGCTCACAATATTGGAGAGTAGATAAGGTACCAACTTTTTATGTTGGGAAGGAAATACTTAAAGTTAGTAATGCATTTGAATTTTTAGGAGCCCAATTAATATCAAAGCTTGAGGGGACCTGCATTTTTTCTCAAAAAACGATAAATGAGGATCTCTCAGCTCTTATGAGGATATCTAATTTTGAAAAATATTGTAAGGCAGTCCAGAAGTTATGCTTTTAATAATACACTCCACCAAGGTAAAACCAGTGTTGAGACATGGAGCTAGAATCTCGACAAACAGTAAGGTTTTGATGTTGCAGATTCAAGAAAACTCATTCCTGAAAAACATATTTGTACTCCTGGATTCTACACCAAAGCTTGCCTCACACAATGAGGTTAGACTATCATTCCTTGAGTATGAGCTATTAATTGAAAAATTAACTTAAGAGTGTGGCAGAATGCAAATGCAATACTATCGCATCAAATGTTAACCCATATCATTTAATCAGAATACAATATGTTACGCAACCCTAGGCTCATGTCTATCAAAACCCAATTAGACAATTATTGCTCATGCTTTACTATCAAAGAGCTGCAATAAGGCATGTAGGACAAAACTAGCCCTTTTCAAATTCATCTCTATAGAATGAGAAACCTAAGAAATTATAAAACCGTCCAACCCTTTACATGCCATGATGGTTAATAATGGAATACAAATATATTTGATCTAGGTTCAATACAAAAAATGAACGCATGCTAATCATGAGAGCAAGGGTACATTTAGTTTAATAACATTAATTATGGGAAGATGGGCACATTTACCAACTATTGTTTCTTATTTCCCTTGTTGCTGTACTTGTAAGGAATATGTTATGCATTTTTCTTTTTTTCCCAATATATCAATCTATTCAGCGTAAAACAATAATTATTTTATTTTGTGATTTGCCTTTCACCCAATGCAGACCTGCGCAGCTATATTTGCTCTCGGTTGACTCACCCCTTGTAGCGTGGACACTCGTGACCTATCTCTGTCTATCATGGAAACAAAGAGAGTCAATCTATAATCTTATTTAATAGATACTATTCCGTATGCACTCAACTGTTTACTTGTCGATAACAACGTGTTTTTCACCATATGTTAATGGCACTTTTGGCATTTTCTTCCTATGTTTTCTTTGCCAAGAGTTGTCATCCTGCATGCATGGGCTATGTGACGAATCAGAGTTTTCATCTCTTTAATACGGAAGGAAAAACATCTTCCCAAACCAAGAAAGGGCATAAACCTTCCCATAAGTAATCCTAACATACCATATGGTTACATGTACTTCTGCAATGTACATCCAAAGGAAGAAGCACCATATAGATAGAAAAAAAATCACAGGAACCTAAACAACACTCTACTCCTTTTTCTATGCCTAACTATAATACCAACAATAAAAGGAAAGAATGACGAGATCAAGGGGTTGTTTTGGGGGATCAATTGTAGCAGTTGTGGAAGTGGATTGAAGAGGAGCGGCAACAATAATTGAAAACTACAAGACTTTTGGAGAATCCAGAGTCAACCCAAGCAGAAGACGCAATTTCTTTATGACTCAACCATAGTGGGGAAAACGGAACAAGCCACTGACCTTGCGAGAAGACTGTTAATTCCAAACATGTGGGAACACGAGTGGACTAACACCAGGTGGCCGAGGTCAGCAGATGCTAAGAGAACCCTAAGAGGTGACCACCGGGTTTATTACCCAGGAGGGTATAACCAAGGTTTACAGCTATATTTGCTCTTGGTTGACTCACCCCTTGTAGCGTGGACACTCGTGACCTATCTCTGTCTATCATGGAAAAAAAGAGAGTAAATCTCTAATCTTATTTAATAAATACTATTCTGTTGCACTCAACTATTTACTGGTCCATAACAATGTGTTTTTCACCATATGTTAATGGCACTTTTGGCATTTTCTTTCTATGTTTTCTTTGCCAGGAGTTGTCATCCTGCATGCATGGGCTATGTGATGAATCAGAGGTTTTCAAAGTGGATATTACTTGGAAAGAATATACTAAGGATACCAGAGAGACCAAACCAAAGAGCCAAATTAATAAATAGGCTGAGCAAGCAGTGAGAGCCTGACCACTCAGACCACTCATCCTTGTCCCGGTAGTTCTCAGTCTTACCCAGGGAAGCACTTGGGGAACAAAACCAACCAAACCAGTCATTAAAAAAAGAGGACCAATTTATTTTAATTGTGTGGGTCCTTAACCAAGCTAAGGAAAGACCAGGGGGTATGGATTGTCCAACCGGGCATTATCATACTGGGTAAAGGAGAATACAACCGCTTCATCTAATAGGACAAAGCCAACAAGTAAACAAGCATTACTTGTAACTTTGAGACAAAACATTCAAGTCACAAGGACTACCTTAGAATAACTGGCAGGATTGTCCCCTTGGCATTGCAGAGGGAAGTTCAAACGTTGAATACTCTGTAGAATGTTAGATTAGAGAATTCCACCAGGCTGTAAGAAAACAAGGCGTGTACCATGCATGTCCTTGATAGTAGTTTTGTGGCATTTGAGTGTGTGGGTCAGAATGGGTACAGGGCATCCTGACAACTGTCACCTTATTTCGTTTTGTGGAGGCATGGAAACCCCTCATAGAGTTAGGGATAGTGAGGCATTTATTTTGAATGTTTTATGATTTGAATAAAGGCATTCTTTTGAAGCAAACCATCTTGTGTCTGTCACCTTATTCCGGCCCCTCACAGCTAACTTTTTAATTCCTGGAGTTGCTATGATTTCTCTTATCCTGCCTAGTTGAGTTATCCTGCCAAGAGCCTGCCCTTCTGGTCTTTGTGGATGAATACATAGTAGTAATTTGAAATGTTCTAGAGGGAAATCCTTTACTTGTAATGTAGCTGCCCTAGAAGCCTAAAGTTTGTGTGCCCTCTCAGATGCCACAAAACAATCTCTCACCTCATTCTATTAAAAGGTTAGACTCCTTTTGCTCCCCGCTTCCTGACCACTACTGAGAATATGACTGTGTTATGATGCTGTATAAGTTTCCTGGAACCTCCAGGGGGTTATAGGGTCATCAGCAGCATTGTGTAAAAAATAATGATGTTGAGACCAAAATGTAGCGAGCCATCAAGGCTTACCTCTCATGAGGTGATGTGGGCTGGTTCCTAAGTACAGAGTAGTCCCCAAGCATCTACAAAGGAATGTCCACACACTATGTTAGTGAAAAACAGTCTTTATATAAATAAGGTTCACATTATATACACAATCACAATAAAACATTTGTACTCAATACTATAATGGCAAATATATACAGATCTATGTGGTACCACTCTTAACTATTGATTCCTTTGAAATGCATCAACTGCTAACAATTCATATGGCATATGAATCAGATTATAAGATGAATCAACGATAGACACAGAAAGAAAGCAAGTTAAATCAGGCAATAACAGAACAGTTCCCCGTCTACCTAGAGAAAGTTCTGTGCGAAGATTCCCCCACCTGGGCAAGCTGTAAATAAAGCGTATTTACAAGCTCAGTCCAATTATGCTCAATATAGTCTTGATTCCTTCTAAAGGTTCTACGACCCCAAAGTACCTGGTTTCGTAGAGTGTTTTGGTGAGTCGTCGACAGGCCCTTTTTGAGTGCACTCCCTTTAAGGCAGGAGCCACGGGTTGTCGAGAGTCGGTGAAGAAAATGAGTGAACTCTAATACTGCATCAGCTGCTTTGGTTCTTGCGATGTTCATTGACGATTAGTCAAAAGCGTCCTGCAAGCTGTGGGATGTGGGATGTGGTGCACCTCGTCGACGAGTGTTTGTTGCCGCAGAGAGGTAATGAACAACTTTGGCTCTGCAAGGGTGTCGGGTTGTTGGCGTCTCTGTTGTCTTCGGGTGGCGGGAAACCCACTGGCAAAATCTCTTCGGTCATCGGCGGCCTTGACTTTCTCCAACAAGACGAAAGTGGTCGACGGTGATGAGCAAGGGAGTCCTTGGAACAAACGTCTTAGGCAAAGGAGCACTGCGGCTCCGATCGGTGACGGTCGTCATCGACGGTGATGGACTTCAATGTCCGGGCGCTTTGCTTCGTGATTCTGTGGCGGTCTCCTTCCCCGGTCAGCATCTTTTTTCGAGGGTCTGACGTCCAGGGAGCTTTGGCAAAGATCAGCCGGTGCACAATGGTCCCTCATAGATCAGGAAGAGTTGTCCTAGCCAGGTACTCTCTTGGATCAGTTCCTTGACAGTCACGCAGCTTTCAGATTAGCGAAGGACAGCAGAAGTAATTCTTCTTCTTCCAGTGGGCTTCCAGGTTAAGCATCAATTATCAACTTTAGCTTCTGAACGATTTCCATCAGTGAGAGACCCCCAGATATACTGCTGATCTCCCATTCACTCTGCTGGGTCACACTCAGTCAACCAATCATTCAGAAGGGCATTCAGGCAGTCAGGCAGCCAATCAGGCTCACAGCGCATTCAGGCCATTCATCTCCATCCAGACACTCACAACACGAAATGCGGCTTCGGACAAGCACTTTGACATTCAGCACTCCACACTGCATTCATCCCAATTTCGGGCAGGGTTATCTCCTTCATTGTGTCAAACACCACATTCGTCACACACTCCATTCACCCATGTCCCACCCCATGGGGATACCCAAAGATACAGTCCTTGGGAAAGCTCCAGCCAGTCTGACCTGGAATTCCCCACACTACCATATATGGAACTTCCACCCAACAGCCAGTCAGGAGGAAGGGACAGAGTCAGGGCTTCCTGGGACTTCGGGAAATAAGGTAACAGGTGATAGAAAGCAAATTGCCACCAGGGCCATTGTGTTTCCTATCAGGAATCAACTGATTCCAATGGCAGATCCTGGGTATACCCAAAATGAAGACTAAGAGCACATGTCAAATTCAGCATGGAGCTGCTAGCAGCCCATACCCTGCTCTGTGGGCCACACACAGGTGCCAAAAAACATACACTAGGAGTACTGAGTCAAACTCCCACCCATGGGTTCCATAAGGGTATCCCAAGGATCTGTTCACCAAACCAAAAAGAGGAAGAGCCGCACCACCAGAAGTCTCTCATTTACTCCTGCACGGAAAACAAGACAGAACACACATGATTTAGCAATAAAGGACAAGGATATGGAAGCCCTGTCCCTCCAATGCCTTTCCAGCATCACAGTAACCCCCCCAGACTGAGGTTAGGGTGTCTAATCTCCCACGAGATTGACACCCTCATCCAGACGGTCAACATACCTTCTGGAAAGGCCATCTGCATTATCATAACTCTTCCCTGGTCTACGTTCTATGGTGAATTCTACCCCTTTCAGGCTAATGGACCACCTGAGCAGTTTCGGGTTTTCACCCTTCATCTGCATGAGCCATTTTAAGGGCTTATGGTCTGTTTGGACCTTGATGGCAGACCCTGTAAGGTAGAGCCTAAAATGCCTAAGGCTCCAAACTATACTGAAACATTCCTTTTCGACAGTAGCCCACCTAAGTTTTCTACCCTTGAATTGTCTACTGATAAATATGATTGGATGTTCCCTCCCTTCGTCATCTAACTGGGACAAGACAGCTCCAATTCCGGTGTCGCAGGCATACATCTGGACAATAAAGGGTTTGCTGTAATCAGGCGCACACAACACAGGTGCCCTACACAGACTTTCTTTCAGTCCAATTAACGTTCATTGGTTGTTTGGGCGAAGTCAGATCTGTCAGAAGTGCAGCTATTGTTCCATAGTCCGACATGATTTTGCAATAATACCCGGTGAGGCCAACAAGGTTCTCACCTCGGTTTGAGTAGTGGGAGTCTCCCAGTCATGTACATTCTGTTCCTTTCTGGGAAGAGGTTGGATTCAACCCCCTCCTACCTCATGACCAAGATAAGTGACTTTCCCCTGAACTATCTGACACTTGGTGGCCTTGATAGTGAGGTTAGCCCTTTTAAAGGCCTGCAACACCTTATCCGGGGTGAATAAAAAGCTCTTGCCAGGTGGAACTGTAAACAACAATGGTGTCTGAGTAGGCCACACATAAGGCCTCCAGCCCACTGATTGCATGATTGACTAATCTCTGGAAGGTGGCAGGTGCATTTTTCAACGCAAAAGGCTTGACTCTAAATTGGTAGAGCCTCTCAGGTGTTGAGAATTCAGTCTTTTACTTGGCATGGTCTGTCAGAGCTATTTGCGTATAGCCTGAGGCAAGGTCAAAGGTGCTCACAAATTTGGCAGCACCTATAGTGTCCACGAGCTCATCAGCCCTGGCCAATGGGTGCACGTCAGTTTTGGTGATGGCATTGACTCCTCTGTAGTCCACACATAACCGCCAATCCCTGCGTCCTTTCTGTGAACTTGCCTAGGGGACAAGGACCACTGGACTAGACCAGGGACTGGTTGCTTCAAAAACACCCAGATCCAATATCTTGGTGACCTCAGCATGGATGCGGTTCTTTACAGTGCCTGACATTCTGTAGCATCTGCTTATCACAGGTACACTGTCGCCTTTGTCAATTTCGTGCCTGCACCACGGGGTGAGGCCTGGTGTCAACAAGAACAGAGGGGCATACTGCAGGAGCAAAGCCCTGCAGGTCTTCAGTTGCTCTGGGGTCAGATTTGGAGAGAGATGCACTCCCTCCACTGAGCCATCCTGGGGGTTGGTATGCAGCAAATCATGAAGGTGCTCACTCTCATCTTCTTCTTGCTCTGAAGCTAGCAAGAGACATGAGACTTCTGCTCGCCTATGGAAAGGCTTGAGCCTGTTGATGTTTAATGCCTGAGGGGCTACCAGATAATTGAGTTTGCCAATCTTGGAGATGATCCTGAAGGGTCCAGTACACTTATATGCCAAAGCTCGAGGCTCAGTAGGCTCCATCACAAGGATCTCCTGTCCTGGAGTCCAATTCACTTGTGATGCTTGTAACAGATTTTACGACACGGCACACACCAGACCAGGACTCTTTCCACTGGCAAGGGATGTGGCGCACAATAAAAAAACTTTTAATTTTATTGATTTTGGATTTTGCTTTGAGAAGGCACCCAGCCCGTCTTACACCCCCCTTGACAAACAACTTGGCCCTCATTACAAGTCCGGCGGTGGACCATGGTGCTATTAGCACCATGGTCCATGCCGGATTCCGCCATGGTGGATGGTGGAATTACCGCCCCATTCCAAGGTGAGTGGGGCGTTAATTCCCCATACACCATTTGCCCTTCCCCATTCCCATTTTTGCCCCATAGGGCATAGTGGGATGGGGAAGGCGCTAATTACAGCACCGTAAATTATGGTGCCGTAATTAGCACCAAGGTCGCTTAGCGCCTTGGACTTTAACACCTGCAAAAAGCAGGCGTTAAAGTGTGAATCAGTGTTAAAGTGTGAATCAGGCGTTAAGGGTTAATGGCACCGACGGCGCCGTTAAACCCTTAACGCCTGACTTGTAATGAGGGCCCTTGTGTCATAATGGACCATGAACCAGGCCGGTGTGTAATAATGAATAATTTATTTATTTTTAAATTCATATGCAAAATCAAACAAATCGAATGTAGGGCAGCAATCACCAGTAAGGTGAAAATATACTGCAACATGTTATAATAAACTTAATTTAAATTTCTGACATCAGATACATCAATGTAAATATGAATGGTTGCAAGATCACCTTTTGTCATACTCATAAATAGCACTTGTGTTAGGTGCTCCTTGCAACATGCCCGCAAACCCCTGCTGACTAAATTCTATGTGGGTTGAAAAGAGTTGCAAGTAGTCGCAAATAAGAGGGAAAAATCGGATTGTAAATTTGATCTACCACCCCAGAATTGGACGCCAAAACGAAAACGAAGCCCTTGAAAAAAGAGCAAAATGGCACTCGGAGTTCACTGGATAATTAGAGGTCAGTTTACATGTGCAGTAGAATGGATAGGACAGGAATTTGTGTGGCTATAGTAAAGAAGCAAGGAAGCTTACAAACTACTGGGCAAGGTAATGAGCAATATATATACTGTTTAGAAAATCGACTTTGGGAAGGAAAGCAATGCAGGAAAAATTGCACGTAGCTAAATTGCAATTTCTTACTTTTCACAGATTTTAAACAAACAAACAGCTAAGGAAATGAGTTTAGTAATCAAAATCGGAAATCAATTCTTATGATGGGGTATAAAGGCACATAACAGATAGGATACTGAAGTGAAGGGATGACTCCTTATGGGGTGACGGTATGGGTTTCTTTATGGGAATGAAAATCGGATTTTATAATGAAAGCAATCACACGGGCAAAAATCGGTTTTGTTCACAAAAATGATTTGTTCTACTGAGACTCATTTTATTGGCTAGATTATTAAAGCAAGACACTGCACACAAGGAGGTTCATTTGCAATTTTAACCAATTTGTGCCGCATACCTCCTTATATGGGAATTAATTAATTTATCTCAAAAATGTGGACTTCCACAGAGGACTGAAATGATTTAAAAAGAATTACGCGAACACATATATACTACACATATTCTTCTAAGGACCGGATAAACAGTGGAAGCTGACAATTTGGGAAATTACTAGGGTTCTTATGATATTTTTATAGGGTTTGGACAGAATGCAAGGTAAGAGAGCGGTGTATGCAGCTTTTTGGTTCTGAGGAGGGTGATACTTACAAAATGCACTTGAGTTGGGTAGTTTGGACAGCTAACCAGGTCTCTTGACAGTGGCTGGGCTCTCCTTTATGGAAACAGCTGGGCAAAAGGGGTCTGGTTTCTGTGGACAGAGGGATGCATCAGCTTGGCAAATGTTCTGGTTGCTGGATTCTCCCAAAGGGGATCTGCCTGGATCTAGATTTGTGGTTCTGCCTGGATCTGGTTCAGCTACCTCTAGACCTGGTTCTGGAGCCTTAGAATCTCTCAGGGTGGATTTTGAATGTTGAATCTCTTGTGCCTCCCTGCCTACCCCCTTAAGTATGCAGTGTGACAACATAGGATTTTTACAATATGGGCAGAAGTAAACTGAACATACCCCTTGGATAGGATAGGTCAGGCTCTGGGTATCCCCTCGTCCCCTCAGGCGGATTGGTTCCAGGGAAGTGACATCAGTTGAAGTCTGTGCGTTTTATGACTTGCTTTGTTTCACCACAGTTATTCTTAGAAAAATAAGTTATGGAACAAAATCTTATATTGACAATCGTCACCCTCATACAAATCAGATAGGCAGATCCCATATTTCACAAGGAATATGCTGGTTCAAATGCCAAGTCTATGCGATGTTGCTTCATCCTTGGCAAAATTTCAATGTTTTTAAGAAAAATATAATATCTACAATTCTGCAAATGGCTACTCAAATGCACACTAGCATTTGGAATATTTTCCTCAAGTTTTGTGTCTGCCCCATTTATGATTCACACCGAAGTACATTGTTTCTGCCATTTCATTTCACAACATGATAAGCAGACACACATGGTCTCACGTTGCATGTCCAAATATCGCATACAATGCTGGCATGATATCACATTTCTGCTTATTTAGATTGCGGAAAAAACGTCTTAATATGAAAAGGTCTTTAAATCAAATGGGCTCGATTTGTCCCCAAATATGGGCGGTCTTTCCAACCCCACAGCCAAAATGTCTTCCCTTGGTCAGCTTGCACAGGGGTTTCCATGACTCCCCCTTTGAGGTCCTCCAGTCTGAATGTACATGAAGTCACACTTCTGAGGCAAACACAGGGCTTGACTCTTCCTTTGTCCTAGGGAGCATTTCTACCAGGCAGTCTGAGGGAGCCTGTAATTATCACACTTGTCAGGTCCATAAGAACAGGGCCCCTACCCTGGCAGTGTCAGTTCACGGTGTGGTGTGACAATGGCCTTTAAACCAAACTGGTCTGACAGGAATGCCTGAACCTCAGCCAGGGTGTTGAAGTTCTTTTTTTTTTGGGGGGGGGGGGTGGACGCAGAGCACAATATACATATGTCTTTACAGCCCCTCTCCTCAAATGTAAAATTGTGTTTCTGTGCAAGCTACAGTATTATTTCCCATTTAGTTTTCAAAATGTCATTTCACTGCTTTGCAAAAGCAGGTTTAAACGGGTTCCTTTTTTTCTCATGTTCATTTTACAAAATGCGTTTTTTTTACATTAATTGTCTGAAAGGCTTTTAATGATCAGGTCAGTTCTGGACACAGAGAGATGCTGAAAATAGTTTCTTTGTAACTGACACAAGGCAAGGAAGAACATCTTCTCGTTGAAGTCTGTGCATGTGACAGTTTGGTTCCAAAAGTAAATAATTCAAGCCATGTTTCAGGAGACATCCACATTCTTTGCCTTTCAAGTGATTTCCCAGTACATCAGCTGCTCTGGGAACGTTTGTGCCTCACTTCTTGCTACTCAGCAGAAATACAACATGCCAGGAGGGGTTTCCATGAAGGGCATAACTTTGTGAAAAATTAAATCAAGAGTAAATTGCAAAGGTGTTGTGGGTGTCACGTGTGCAGCTTTAGTATTCAGCATGACAGAACAGGACAAGGTGATGCTGTTCTGAGCATAGGTAATTTTCTGCTTGATTTACATGAAAGAAGCAAATACAGCCATTATTTGAAGTGGCAGTGTCTAAAGCTTGCCACCCCTGTGCCAGGGAACGAAAGCACAGCTCCTTTTGGGTGAAATGTGGAAATGTGTTTTTTGTTGTAGTGGTGTTCTGTTGGTTGGCAAATGTACCCCATATGCTTTAAGGTCATGCCAGTATTTGTTCATTTCCTGGCAGGCCTTAAGATTTAATTTCGTCTGACCCATCATCTGTGTCATCCTCTGTCTGAGCCTAACACATAGTCCCCCACTTGCAGGCAGGACTGAAGGCAAGGAGCCCCACTCACGGGATGTCCAAAGAGTAACTCAAAGGGGCTGAAACCAACACCCTCTTGCGGTACCTCTCTGTAAGCAAACCCCCGGCCTGGCAGGAGGAGATCCCATTTCCTCCGTAGGGGATCTTCCAAAGCACCTAGCATGCCCTTGAGAGTTTTGTTAAATCTCTCAACCAGCCCATTGGTCTGAGGCTGGTAAGAGGTGGAGAACTTATAGGTTACCCCGACAAGTTCGGCAGGTCCGCCAGTGGGACTCCACTTCTACTCCCATCCGGGGCCAGTATAAATGGGCATAGAGCGTTTGCTTTGTCTTCTTGGTACCAAGATGACCAGCTAAGGGCACCTCATGCACCAACTGCAGTAGGAAGGGCCTGTAAACCTGGGATACCACCACCTCTTGAGGGCACCAGGTTAAGGCTTAGTGGGCTCACTAACATTGGAGCTCACCCTCCCAATATATCCAGAATGTCCTAGGCACTTCTCCCTGTGCCTGGGACAGGGCCTGTTTCCTCAGACCCTTGAGAGAGTGGCACTCTCTCTGACCCTTACAGAGGTCCACCTGGGAGGGTCCCCCTTCAGCCAACAGGCATTGAAGTTCAGGTGGTCCTCTGGGTTGAGCACCTCTCCCGCAGGAGGGTCTTCTACCTCGTCTCCCTCAGGAGTGGAGTTTGGGTTTACCACTGGATCCAGCCCGTCCGGAGCATGAATCTCAGTGGGTGCTGTTGAAGCAGCAGAGAGAGAAGGAGCCCCCTTCACAGATATGGCCTTCTTACTCTTCCGTCTTCTTGCCTTGGGTTTCCCCGTCAGCGGGGGTACCAGGCTCACAGCCAGACCCGGTGTGACCTGTGATTGGGTGCCTGCTGCAGCAGACATGGGTAGACCCTCCGTGATCATCCCCATTTACACCAAATCATTGCCTAACAAAATGTTAGCAGGCACATTGTCCTGAACCAGGACAGGAAGATTTTGTGTCTTATCTCCAATCATAATGTTGACTAAGGCTACAGGTGATAATTTGGGAGGCCCACCAGCTAACCTGGTGGTTCTCAGAGGAGCACCTACATAGTCCGCTGGCTTAGCTGGGGCCTGTCTGCCACTGTCATGCTTCACCAAGTTTTTCTCAAGCGAGTAGAAGGCTGGCCATTCAAGAGGACACTTCTCAAAAACCTAAGGGTGTTCTGTGGGATTGTCGCCAGTACTTCTGCGTACTGGTCCCAGCCCCCAAGGGACACTAGGGAAATCTCTACAGGAGCACCGAATGTGATCCCTATAGAGGAGGGGAGAACAGTGGCCTCCATCTCAGGCATGGGGTAAGGGTAGGTCAGGTTGGCAGCCTGACTCCAAGTGCCTTACCTTTACACTTGGGGTCAACCTTCTTGTGGTCCAGAGCCCCACAGTCCCAACAAGTTCCAGGAATGCGGGGTACGGTACTGAAACCACTGAGAACCTGCTTTGCAGCAGGTGGACCACTATTCTTACTCCCACCCACATAGGACATATCCCCACTAGATTTTTGGGTTTTAGGAGAGGAAGCTTTTTGTTTACCCAACTGTGATTGCTTCTGGGACTCCTGAGACTGCTGGGAGCTCCACTTTTCTTTGTCCTTTCCACTGGAGTCCTTAGGGGACACCAGGAGGGAGACCCACTTGTTATCCAGTCTGGCCAGTTTAAAGGGATCTAAAATATTCTGGCCAGCAACATACTGACACAGCTCTGGTGAAAAGGCTTATGAAAAATGCTCAAAAAACAAAAGGTGGGACAATTCAACAAATGTTTTCACTTTGTAAACATCAATACATCACATCATGTTCATTTGTGCAGCACTCACCCAGTCAACTCAAGACACATTCTCTCTTTTCTTAAATTCCCTGAACCTCTTAAGGTATTAGATAGGTGTCTTGCCAAAAGTGACAATCAAAGTAGACTTCATGCATTCACACTGACCCCTTTCTTCTACACTCAGTTTCAGAATACAGTCATCCAGTCTGAGGTCCTCTGCTTAACAAACACTTAGCCCAATCTCTTTTATCAACATCATGGATTCCACACCATTTCAAATGCTTCAATCCATTGGAGGATATCTGACTCTTCCACATACACGCCAACCAAATCTTTCATAAACTTGTTGGCTGGGGACCTGACACTCTCAATTGGTTTCACTGAAGTCTCCACTCTAGCTCTCACCAGCTGAATTTCCTGGTGCTCAGTGTCCCTATCTTTCAGTTTCACTTGTTGTGCCAACTCCTCTTTCTTCAATTCAGCTTCTGTTGCCAACTTTTTTATATTGAAAGGCTAACTGTTCCCATTGTAGCTCCAATTTTAAATGTTCAATCTTCAGGGCTTCCCCCTGAATAGCAGTGCAGGGGTTCGGACAGAGGCAGCAGGAATGGTGGCATTCCGAGAATAAGATTCAACAACAGCCCCAGGGGCAGGGTCCTCACTGGTTGCACCCCGCCCTTCAAGAGCTTCACAATCAGGCTGGTAGTCTACCAGGGCAGCTATCAGCTTAGCCATAGACTCATTCTCAAAGTCTAACTCCTGGATTCACAAGCACTCTGGAGAGGCTCTAAGCTCATCCTAGTCAATTTACTGTTTGCAATAGATTCCATTGATTGTAATGTAGTTATCTGCTACACAACTAAACCTCAGTTTAACAAAGTGTAGATATTTTGTAAGTGGCAAGGTTACACACTGATTCTTAAAGCCATAAGCATTTCACCTTTGACACCAGAGTAAAGCACTGTAGGGGGGCGTCTGTACTCCTGCTCTCTTTATGGCAGAGGAAAGGCACTGAGCACCCCAGCCAAGATTCTCTATGTTGGTAAAACTTGGTGAGCAATCAAGGCTTATCTCCCAGGAGGTGATGTGGGCTGGTTCTTAAGTACAGTGTAGTCCCCAAGCACCTACAAAGGAATGTCCACACACTATGTTAGTGAAAAAACAGTCTTTATATGAATAAGGTTCACGTTATAGACACAATCACAATAACACACTTTGTACTCTGGCAATACTATAATGGCAAATATATACAGATCTACGTTGTACCACTATTAACTATCGATTCCTTTGAAATGCATCAACTGCTAACAGTTCATATGGCATACTAATCAGATTATAAGTGAATCAACGATAGACATAGAAAGAAAGCAAGTTAAATCAGGTAATGGCAGAACAGTCCTCCGTCTACCTGGAGACAGTTCTGTGCGAGGATCCCCCCACCTGGGAAACCTGTAAATAAAGTGTATTGAGAAGCCCAGTCCAGTCGTGCTTAATATAGTCTCGATTTCTTCTAAACTTTCTACGACCCCAAAGCACCTTGTTTCGTAGAGTTCTTCGGTGAGTCGTCGACAGGCCCTTGGTGAGTGTACTCCCTTTGAGGCAGGAGCCATGGGTCATTGAAAGTTGGTGAAGGAAAAGGGTGAACACTGTTGTTGCGGCAGCAGCTTCAGTTCTTGCAGTGCTCGTTGACGATCAGTTGAAAACGTCCTGCAAGCTGAGGCGTGCGGTGCACCTCGACGATGAGTGTTTGTTGCCACAGAAAGGTAATGAAGAACTTTGGTCCAGCAAGGGTGTCAGGTTGTCGGCGTCTCTGTGATCTTAGGGTGGCGTGAAACCCACCAGCGGATTCTCCTCAGTCGTCGGCGACCTTGACTTGATGAGCAAGAGAGTCCTTGGATCAAATGTCTCAGGCAAAGGAGCACTGCAGCTCCGGTTGGCGACAGCAGTCGGCGATGCTGATGGACTTCAATGCCGGGGCTCTTCGCTTCATGATTCCGCGGCAGTCCCCTTCTCCGGTCGGCAGGCTTTCGAGGGTCTGATGTCAGGGAGCTTTGGCAAACATCAGCTGGTGCACGATGGCCCCTCATAGCTCGAGAAGAGGTCTCCTAGCCAGGTCCTCTCTTGGATCAGTTCCTTGACAGTCACACAGCTTTTAGTTTAGCGAAAGACAGCAGCAGCAATTCTTCTTCTTCCAGCAGGCTACAAGGTTAAGCATCAAGTATCAATTTCAGCTTCTGAACAATTTCCATCAGTGAGAGGCCCCCAGATATACTGTTGATCTCCTATTCATTCTGCTGGGTCACACTCAGGCAACCAATCATTCAGAAGGGCATTCAGGCAGTCAGGCAGCCAATCAGGCTCACAGCACACTCAGGCCATTCTTCTCCATCCAGGCACTCACAACACGGAATGTGGATTCAGACAAGCACTCTGCCATTCAACACTCCACACTGCATTCATCCCAGTTTTAGGCAGGGTTGTCTCAGCCATTGTGTCAAACACAGATACTAGACACCCATAACATGAAATGCATATTCATCACTCACTCCATTCATCCAGGTCCCACCCACGGGCGTACCCACAACATACAGTCATTGGGAAGGCTGCAACCAGTCTGGCCTGGACTTTCCCATACTACCACATATGGAACATCCACCCAACAGACAGTCAGGGGGAAGGGACAGAGTCAGGGCTTCTCAGGACTTCGGGATAATAAGGTAACAGGCGTTAGAAAGCAAGAGGCCACCGGGACCATCTTGTTTCCTATCAGGAATCAACTGATTCAATGGCAGGGCCTGGGGATCCCCAAAATGGAGGAGACTCAGAGCACCTGTCAAATTCAGCATGGAGCTGCCACCAGCACACATCCTGCTCTGTGGGCTACACACAGGTGCCCAAAAACATACACTAGGACTACAGGATCATACTCCCACCCATGGGTGCCATAAGGGTATCCCAAGGATCTGTTCACCAAACCAGAAAGAGGAAGAGCCGCACCGCTAGGAGTCCCCCATGAACTCCTGCACGGAAAACAAGACAGAACACAAATGGTAAAGCAATAAAGAATGAGGATATGGCGGCCCTGTCCCTCCAATGCATTTACAGCATCACACAGAGGTTGCATAACAGTACAGTAGCCACATCTGGAGAGTCTAGATGGATGGTATAGTCGCCAAGAGAGATATGTTTTGGGGAGGAGGCAAGAAGTTAGGAGGACAGGCCCGCTCATTCTGAGAGGAAGAGTGAGGTCAGTCCAGGGGGCCTGTAGCTGGTAGCGAGAGTAAGAGAGCGGTAGGCAAGACAGATAGCCTGCAGACTAGGCTTTCAAAGGATGAGTAGGTTTGAGTGGGGATGATGGAGGCAGGAACCCATTCAGGGAAGAACAGAGCCACACTGCCACCAGGCCATCAATCAAGTTCGTAGCCCCTCAGCCCAAAAATGTTCTAGCACAATCCGCAGGCACTTCAAAGTGGTGCTCTAAAAACGTTGATCCAAAACAGAGCAACTCTTATTTGTAGGTATAGTCATTACCAGAGAGAAAACACGAGAAATTCAGTCTCATTGGTGTAATAATAGTCTTCAACAATAAAGCAGTGTTTCTTTGTATAATGCACTCACCTTTTACAGTAAAACATTGTTCTGGAGTGTTGATGAAGGATTTTCTCTATATGTATTAAATAGCATGTTCCTTATATGATAGTGAATAGAGTGCAGTATTCATTTTGGGTGGCATCTTAAAATAGTGCCACTGGTCTTCCCGGCTAAATGTTCATGCATGTCTCCACTCTGGAGCCTGCTGCTTGAATTTCAAGTGTGAACATTCTTCTTTTCATTTCATCCATCTCATCCTGTCTCTGCCCTGGCCCACATGCCCAGCAGCCCGACTCCAATCAACTTTGAATACAAAATAGTACACAGCACTGTTTCCCACAACAATATTTTCCTTCCAATACATCAGGGCATATTTCTTTTAATTTGTTTTTCTAGTATGAACTCAAACTAGAGGTTCTTCCTACCAGCTAAAAGCTGTCAGATGTTATTGCTGATTTTCAGCAATGTTGACATTTGTCTACCCACCGTTGACATGTTTTAATGTTTTCCTTGTGTCCTGCACTTTTGAGTGTGGCAAAGGGCTCTGTGACGGAGACACAACCCCCTGTTCTTCCTTACCAACGTTGGCCTCATGGGGTTCTACGCAAACCCCTAGTGTGTCCACTCCTCTGGTCCCTTGCCTTCATATCTCCTATGCTTGTCCTTTTAATGTTAACATATTCCATTTTTCATGAACATATGTCCTTAGAATGCAATAAAATGCTTTTAGGATTTTAATACTAGCCAAAGCAAATCATAGGACATGTGATGACATGTTATTCGATTTTCATAAAGATGCGTTTAAATCAAGTACCGAGGTATGCTATCAACAATATCTTAGATTCACAAACAACATAATTCATCTTTTTGAAACACACTCGGACACATAAGGGCACACATGTGAGCACACTTGCACAGCAATGTGCCACTGCACAGAAGCAATCGAACACGCACGCATTCATGTATCTTTGAGAGGCAAGTGCTTTGGCAGCACATCTTCAATGGTAATTAAATGACCACGGTTGGGAAGCGATGAATAGAGATATTGAGGTGAAGGGAAATGTCACCCAATCCATTAGTGATACAAGGAAATTATCTGGTCACAGTGATTCTCATTTTAATCTGGAGAGGAATCAGCTGTTTGTGTTTTTGCAAAGTGCCCCGCTGTCAGGTTTACTTTCATGATTGATTCACGTTTTGGCTGATGCAGCAGTGGCATTAACTTGTACCTCTGCTATCATGGTGGAAACAGTAAAAATAAATCATGTGATGAAATCTCCATATTTCAGAGTTGCCTGTAATATTTCCTATAGCTGGTGGGTGAATTAATTTACATTATATTTTGTTTTTGGGATATGTTTTAAAACTGGAACATTTTGTGTGTCATTACTTTCTTTTATTATTAATCAATACATGTTTTATTTCAGCACGAAATTGCATAAACACTCTTCGAAATCTAAATCTATGAAGAGAGAGACATCAAATTCATCTAATCAGATTCTCAAATTCGAGCAGAACAATTGATGTGGCTGGAACCATGACTTAAAATGGGCAGATTTTATGATAACTTTGAGGGACATTTTTCAGACAGTGCTTTGTAACATACCTCGGTTAGCGCCACTTGCTGCTTTGAGGAATTGCCATCTGGCACGGTTGTAGAAGTTGTAAAATTGCAGCTGCAGTAACGGACAAGTCTCTGGAGGGCAAGGGCTGCATTTAAAACACCCCATGTTCAAACCCTTCATAACGGTGAGGTTGCTGTCCTGGTGGCATTCTAAACTTTAAATGTAAGCCATACCTGAGTTTAGGGTCTGGCGGCCAGAATATCTCATAGTTATACAAGTCATATCAATTTGATGTCACAAATCTGTCAGCCATTTCAGTCCATTTCAGCTGTGGAAGGGTTATATGTATTCTCCCCAGACAGGATCTCACCGGGCAATACTGTAGCTTTGGGGGATTGCATCACTTGGTTCCTTTGTGAGGACCGGTAACACCCTGCCCCAAGAGACAGCCACACTGGGAACAGGAATCAAAGGGCACAACCATTCACAAAAGGAGTAGTCTCACACCAGAGTGTTGCATATCTGAAGGATTTTGATTATATTTGGAAGAGAAAGGAGGGGTTCATATAGAGAGATCTATTTAGAGCTGGGGGAAGGTTCTGCCATCTTGTTTCTCTCTGTCTCTATCTTTCTGTTCTGTCCCCATTAATTCCTCTAGCACAAAGCACTTTTGATGTGATGTCAGAAGGTATATCCACATGTTCCAAGAACAGGGATTAGACCCCTAAAGCAGTTAAGCTTTATTCAATCACCCGAGAGCTTTTGCCTTTAAAATAAGGGCTTTTCACCCCTTCTTTAAATCTTCTTTGGACTCCAGCACTTGACAAAGTTTTTCTTGGACTCTTTTGGGATGCCAGGTCATTCCAAAGCCCTCCAGTTGTGAGGGGGAGGCAAGTGTTCCAAGGCAGAGGCCAGCTCTGTCCCCTAATCATCCTCCGGGATCATTGGGTGTACCTGCTGCAGGAACAAGATGTGCAACTCTGCAAACAACATGGCTACCCAAGACCTCACCATGGTGAATGACCCCTGGTAGTTGTCTGCTAGCCTACCCTGTGTTAAGAGCCAGAGTAAATACACATCTTGTTCCTGAGACCATGGAATGTGACTCACAGATCCTAAGAGCCAAGACAGCTAGGATGTCTGCTATCTTGCTGTCAAATCTCTGCGAGCTGTGGAGTGTGCATGTTCGACCCACAGAAAACAGCCAGGACCCTCCAGAGCCACCTTTGCCACTCACTGACATTCAAATTGCTGTCCTGCACATTCAAACCCATCTGCCACTTCAATGCACTATCCAAAAGCACATTGTTGCCTCAGCTCGAACCAAAAAGTACATCTTCATCTGCTTTTTATTCTCACCAGATGCATCATGTTCCAGGTTCAGAAGTGCTGAATGGGCCTACTAAGGCATGTACACAAGATAGTTGAAGACCATGGAAGGTGTGCCTGGTTGCAGGAGTCAGTGAGGCACCACCCAAGCTGAGTTGCAGTACTGGGAACAGCTGGCCAGGAGTATGATCAACCTGAGTGACCTAGAGGGAATAGGAGGAGTTGAGACGGGGGCTGTATGCAATCACACCACATGCAGGCAGTACAGACAGATACAAGAATGTTGGTATTGTGACAAATGAACATAATCTCTACAAATATTCCCTAATGCCGCAGTACAATTATCACTCATAGCAGTTCCCATGTGTGTGACCATTACTCTGCAGTTCAACTTACAGAAGAGACCAGAATCAAGTCAAGAGGAATTGATCTTTACCATCCCTATAAACCAAGCAACAGACCCCATGAACCTTAAGGTAGCCTGGTCCAGGGCCTTGATACGATTCACACTACAGACCAAAACTCTACCTCATCAGAGAGCTTCAAGTGCCTCTGGTCAGTTATCCTTTGACACATCTCTATTCCTGGACATTCATGTTTGGAAAGTGTATGTTGTCCTGATACTTTGGGCATATCTTCAGTGGAGCTAGCCTCTGCCAGCAGTAGGTCCAAAAGCAAGTGACCCTTTGCCACACAGCCCTTTCAGCACTTGCAAGCATGCCTCATATCGGGATGTAGCCATCATAGACTAATGTGTCAATGTGAGGATTGTGTGTTAACCTGGTTTACCTGCCATGTTTAATTTCACAACCTTATCTTTAATGCAATGCTCTCTTACTGCATTCCACTTGCTCACCTACTAATTCACTGAATACAAGGTTAATCGGTGCATCCCTAACCTGCCCCCAACATGCCGGGGTGGGGGATATCCTAATTGTCTAAATCTTCTTTGTTGTCCAACAGAACTCATTATGAACACAGGGAAGAACTGAATCAGATACCTCTGCCACCACCCTTGAAATTGGTAAGTTGCCCTCTGGTCAAAAGGATATGGGGATGGCTTCCAATTCGATTACCCCCCACAACTCCTAGGACCTCCTCAGCACTCTGCAAGGCCATCATGGACACACAACATCTTTCTATAATCCCTCCCGCTCCCTCCGCTTAGCTGACCACTTCCTTCTCACCGCCCCCCCTGCCCCATGTGCTTCCTACCGTTTCTGCTCCTTTCACCTCCTAGCCCCCCTGCACTGGAACACCTTACCTCTCTCAATCCGCTCCATTCCTACCTTTTCCTCCTTTCGTTCTTCCCTGAAATCTCTCCTTCTCCATTCCCCACCATGATACCTTCCCCACCTCTCATTCTCTTCCCTTCCCTTGAATCTTCCCTATGATCCTCTTTCCCCTCCCCTTCCCCTTATCCTCCCTCATTTCCCTCCCTTCCCCACCTCTCATTCTCTTCCCTTCCCTTGAATCTTCCCTATGCTCCTCTCTTCCCTGCCCCTTTCCCTTATCCTCCCTCATTTTCACCCTATTCCCCTCCTGTGTTCTCCCTCCTCCTTCCTTCCTCACGCCTCCCTCCTCCCCTACAGATTAATTGCTCTACTTACTGTTTTTATTGGTTCGATTCATGATTGTAAATTACTTCTAATGTTATATTGTTTATGTATTCTGTTGTTTAATGTAAAGTGCTTTGGATGAAAGCGCTATCTAAACTAAATAAATGCAAATACAAATACAACATTACTTGACAAAATAATACCACCACAGCAATAATGCACTGCATGCCAATCATACACACCAATCCAGGAAGCTCTCATCCCTACTTTCAAACACATATTCATGTGTTGAAAACATTGAGAACTGTACATATATCGCCATGATGAACGTTACTCAACATAATGGTTTTAACTTCCCATATCATTGATTTCCCATGATTGTTCACCAAATTCCCCATTTGCAACTCTCATGTCCCCCTTTCCTCTTCAACCCAAAGGATACAGTCCTAACGATACCCTGGGTGTGGTTCTAATTCACCTCTACGTGGACATGCACTGGCGATGAAGATATCCTTAGTGGTGATGTGCCTACTATAAAGGACTAAGAACAGATAACATCAACATAGTAAAGTGCCAAAGGTTGCCACCAAATTCTTATACATACCCATTTATTTATTTATGTATGTATTTATTATTTACTTGTTTTAATTGAAATTCAATTTTTACAAGAATCACGCTTCTCATTTAGCATTGTCCAAAGTCAAAATAGAAATCAGAGACCAAGGGAGGGGGGAGCAAAAGGAGGACGCACGAAGATGTTATTATGCAGTCTCTATTTTCATATCCCTGGTCCTTGTTCCTTTCTTTTTATAATAAGAGTCTTGTAGATTAATTTGAGTGTTTCCCCCCACCCATTCTCTTTCAGGTTGAGCAATAGTTTGACTTTTCAATTACTTCATGAAGTGTCTAGATCCAACTTCTCAAAGGATTTAGTGACAGTGATCACCCATGTAGTCCTTTCGCCACTCAACAACCATGGCCACCATTCATCTTCATCATAAAAATGAAGGTCTGAGAGGATGTGGCCTAAATAGGTGTGGCGCTGTCCGGTTAAAGCTTGGCAATTTAGTAGTAGATGTTTCAGGTTTTCAGTTGATTCTTCAATTTTACAAAAATGACACAAATTTTCACTTGATTTGGTCCTTATTGCGATAACCTCCTTGGTCTTCAGTAGATTTAATCTGATCCACATTCATTTTTCTCTTAAGCTTTTATTTGGGAATGTTTTAATGTATTTTGGTGGCTGGTTTATTTTGTTTATCGTCGGAGGGATGTTTTTTGTCAGTTGTTTTTGTTAGCCATGTCTTGTGATGTTATCCAATCTTGCGCAAGTAGCTTTTTCCTGACTTTGTTCAGGTTATTTAGTAGGTCGTCTTCTGTACAGCTGATTTGTTCTAGTAAATTTTGAATATCTGCGACCCATCTTGACATGATCTTGGTAATATTTCCCTGCAGCTCTTTTCTAATCAGGCAAAAAATACGAGGGCTGGATGGATCGATTACCTTATTATATAACATGATTTTGTTACGAGTCACAATCGATGAAATTGAAGACTTAATTCCCTCCGAATGAACGCTATAGGCATTGATTGTGGGAGTATCAAGACCTTTCGCCAAAACTTTCCTTCCAGTTTATCCCATAGGGTTTCTGGCAGGTTAGGCATTGCTTCCACTCCATATGTTAAACTGGGTATGACCATGGCCTTGTAAATATTCAACACATATATAAAGTAGAATCTACTGTACTTCCTGTTTACAGCTTTGGTCTGTATAATCAGTGATTTTAGTTTTTCCTGCAGAGCTTCATGCATCAGTAGTTCTATTTGATTTGAATTTAGGATCACTACTAGATATTTGAAGCTTCTGACTTTGTCTGATCTGGTTCCTTCAATGAACCGCTTTAAGTTTTCGTTCCTCTTCTGGGTGGCTTCGAAAGACATTATCTTCCATTTTGGAGTTGTTTATTTCCAGGTCTTTCTCCTTGATGAATGAGGCCAGATTGTTCAGTTTTCTCTGGAGGCAAACTTGCGTTTGATCGATGATGATAATGTCATCCGCATAAATTATTTGTGATTGGACGGAAACCTGTGACATCATGGTCTCTGGTCCTGTAGTCAGCATTATAGGCATTGTACAAAACCGGGACCAGGGGGCAGCCCTGCTTTACACCCCAAGCAGTTGGAATAGGTTTTGTCAATTACCCTGCTTGACTGAGACGCACTTGAATTGAAGTCTCTGAGTATAAGGCCTTAATTTGGGCCAATATTGACAGTGGACAGTTCCAGGAGGCGAGTTTATTCCACAATTTGGTCCAGTTGACCTGGTCAAATGCTTGGACCAGGTCAATGAATCCCATAAAGACTCTCAGTTTGCCTTCTAACACTTTGTTCTTGAGTATACTGAGCAGAAGGATATTTGCCGTTGTCCCTGTGGATTTAACAAAGCCTGTCTGGAACGGATCATTGATTTTGGTGGTTTTTGTCCAATCCTGTAATCTGCCCAATACAAAGGAGGCAAAGATCTTTCCTATTGTGTCGAGTAAGGCGATTGGGCGATAATGTTTGGGGTTGTCTCTTGCCCCCTTCTTCAATATCGGCACGATGTTTGCGCATTTCCATGATAGGGGAATTGATCTAGTTCTTTGGCAATTTAGAATGACTTTGCTGATAAATAAAGACCACATGACTGCCTGTTTTTTCAAGTCAAAATTTGTCTCCCCATCCGGCCCTGAGGCTTTCGAATGGTTTAGATTTTTAATTTTGCCCAGTGTTAACTCTGGGTTGTGTGGAACATGTAGTTTGGGTTGGTGGTTTATGAAAATTCCATAAGATCAACAGCAAATTATGGTCACTGTGGATTGTTCTCATTACTTTAAAAGTTTTTATTTTGGGGGGCAGGTTTCTAGAGACATAGATGTGATCAATAGTCCCTGCTTGGTTGTCTCTCTCCCACGTTGGTATGTTGTCAATAGTGTCAAATACAAGATGAAGATTATATAGGTCATTGTTCTTCATGAGTAAGTCCCATAGTCGCCCACTTTTTAGTGAATCTGTGTTTTGTGAAAATGTAGCTTTTGGATCACCTGTCCCTTTGCGTATTATGTTTAAGTCGCCACCAATCAGAATTTGGTGTATTTCATGGTTCTCAGATATTATTTCGATCAGGTGTTCCAGTTCATTTAGGAAGTCTTTATCACTGGTAGCATTTGGATTCCAGTAGATATTTATAAACATCAGTTTTCTTTTTGTCGATTCTGCACTGCAACTTATTTAACGATTCCACAGGACTAGAGAAGCTTGTATACATTTTGTAGATAGTAAAGATGCAATCAGATGGAAACCACTGCTGGAACTAAATGCTGTTAACAAGCCAGACATTGGGCAACCCTTGAGGCCTCTATAAGCAGGTGAAAAATGTATATCAAAGCTGTCTAAAGATGGTTTGTTTAGGAGCCAAGTTTCTTGTAACATGATCACGTTGTGGTCTACCAGATTGACATCACTTTCCTTTGTCAGTTGAACAAAGCCTCTGGTGTTCCATGAAATAATGGATAGGTGGTCCCTCAATTCCTCTCTTGAAGGTTCCAATGGTCGAGATGCTGCGTTCGTGTCTTTTGGTTGCTTGACGTTGTTATTTGCTAAAGCAGGCGAGGTCCAAGACCACTTCTCCACACTCCGTCTCACAACCGATTCAAATTCAGTCATGTCCTTCGTTCCATTCTTAGGTATATTTAAGTTTTGATCGAAAGTGATTTTCATAGTTGGGATGGGGCCTTTGGGGAAACGGTCAATGTCTCTTTCTTCTGTTGATGAATCAGGATTGCTGATGGTTGGACAGTATGCAGCGTTAGTTTTGAGATGGCCAGAGGATTATGCAGAGGTTTTTCCCCATGTGGTCGTGATTTCGTAGGCGAACAAGTTTCCCTCATTTCTTTGTTTTCTGTTCTGCTACGTGTATTCTTCTGAAGATCTGAAGGATGAGTGAATTCACTGGGAGAAGGCCTTTTTCTTCCAGTGTTCCTGGATCTTGAAGGGGACCTATGATGTCTCTGAGTCGATCTCCCTATGTGGCTATGTGCGGGAAACTGGTTGTAGTTCCCGCTACTGAGGTCTTCAAGCGTATAACCTCAGTAATGTAGATCACCAGCAGCATATCTTATCCATTCCTTTATGGTAGAAGATTCAATAAACAGGAAAGAAGAATTGTTTCACCTGTCGATACCTGGTTCCACGATTTTTAGATCATCTGATCTCACCCGGTTTAAACACGGTATTCTTAAAAACAGCTGCATCACTGTCCTTCTGTTCAGAATCAGGTGATCCCTTTTATCCAACACTCTTCCAAGTTTGAAGGATTTCTCCATCCCTTTTTTCTCACTTGCAGCAATATTCGATTTCGGTTTTGATCCAGGCCGTACAAGTGTGGCTTTGTTACAAATGACATCTTTTCCTGTGGCAGTTGTCTCACTCTGTAATCATCTGACACATTTAACATTTGAATGGTCATTTTGTGAGAGTATGTATTGTCAGTAATTTCGTGTTTAGAGTTGTCGTTTTTGGTCAAGTTTTCTTGCCATCTTCTTGACCTGTGACTGGTGATTTGGTCTGTTGAATTGTCTAATTTAGGATCCTATTGATTTTCTCTTGATTTGTTGATCATCTGGATTTTTCTGTTTTCTTCCATCGTGAGGAAGGTTGGAGCCAGTGATTCTTTTGTTAGTTTTTTTTTTTTTTTGTAATATGTCTTTGTTCGCAGCTACCTCTGGAGTCAGCTTTCCTCTTCTGACTCGCTGTCGGCAGGGGATTCGAGTCTAACTCGTCCTCAAAATGTACACTCATATTCATCAGGTCATGGGAAGCATTGCAAGCGTTATTGCTCAATGTGGGACGAGTGGATGTTTGTTTTGATTCAGAAGATTGAAAACTCCCCTTATTTGAGTGCGCAAGATTGGGTTTTTGGATGTTCAGCAGCACAACGCTCCTACCATTGGTCTTGATTACTTTATCAATGGTTTGTTTGCCGATGGTTGAGTTCACCGTCAGATTTAGGATCAGAGCCGGATCTGTGATTGTCAAAGCTTTTTTTGAGAAAATACCAAAGGAAGCCACCTCGCCCGACTGCTTCTTTGAGTAACATCTAGCAGGGAGATCCATTCTGTGACGTGCTCTGATCTTATCTCAGAGCTACTGAACTGAGATATACATCCATTTGTAATTGTGGCTCCCTTAGGATGTTTGTTTGTGTTAGTGTTTTGCTGATTTTCAGCAGCCAGTGTCGTTGTTACCGATACAGCTGCCTTTTTAGTTTTTGATTGTAAATTTCGTTCACCAGCATCTTTAGTCAGATCTATTTGTGGGTTTTTTATATCCGAAGTGAAGATATGAGGATCTTTTGAACACTCCTAAGTTTGGGTTCCCCGCAAATTTAATAATTTCACCGGTCTGGTGTTATTGTTTTTTTGAGTAGCTTTAAGGTCAGTTGGTTGGAGGTGTGTGAAGAGGGTCTCCGTTGATTTGTCCTTCAAGTTCGAAAGGTCATTTGTTTTGGCGAATATAAAGCCTTCTAACAATGAAAGTTTGGAGTTCATTGTGGCAGTTATGTTCATATGATCCTTCAAAGTTTCGGCAATTGCCTCATACAATTTGCAGAATGGAGCTAGGGCAATTGTGACTGATGACATAATGGTTAGAAGATCAGGTTTTTTTGCTGGAGAATCTTTAAATTTAAGGTTTTGAAGCTCAGATAATCTTCAGCTCTGTGGGGGGCTGAAGAAAGATAGATCTTTTTTCGGGGTCGCTTCGAGGGGTTTTGAAGTTCCAGTCTCTGTCACATTGACTGACTGCAATCTTTTTTTACATTGGAGGTCTTCAGGTGAAATTCAAAGAATATCCAGTAAGCCTCCCGTGGCTCTGAGAGTTGGGACTTCTTCCAGGCATGTTTTTTTTCCAGTTGGTCAAATGGATTGTTGTTAAAAATGTCTTCAGGCCTCAGAGGACCAAGATCTTTGGTAAGTCTTTGACTTGAAAGAATGGATGTTTCCTTTAAAATCTTACAATTTTGGAAGAAGCGTTTTGGCACCTTGCTGATGTAGGAACTTGTTTTTGTAGATGATTTTTTTCCAGAAAAGGGGATACCTTGGGCTTCCATAATGCCATCTTACGGAATGGTGTAGTGTATTTGTAGTTGTTGAAGTCGGGGTATCCAGAGGTCCTTTTTTAAGGTTTTCAGATGAGTTGGCTGGCTCAAGCTGAGTGGCTGGTTCATCAAGACCTTCTAAAATTTCCACGTCTGAGATTTCCCCAAAAGATTTGCTGTATATTTGGCCTTTTTTCTTGAAGTAATTTAGAACTGATTTGCAAGATGTTGATTCTTCTTTTTGAGTCAAGTTAAGTCCGTCTTTTTTTTGGTCTTGTTTTGTTGCTTTAACCGTTTTATTGGCATGATGTTTTTGAGTTAGGAAGATTTTTTTGCCATGGGCCTTTGAAATCGCTTTCTTTGGACATTTTGTGGGTCCAGGGTCCAACTCACTTGAGTCGGATAACCCGATTTCAGATAGATCAAGCGGTAGTTGTTCAATCAATTTATCCAAGATCCACCAAGCACAAATGTTTGAATCCTGGGTGAGTTTGCTATCAGATGGCCCAACCTGAGTGGTTCCATGTGGCTGATCCGGCGAGACAGGGAGCGAATGAAAAACCTGGTCTGTCACTTCCAGCACGGCCTGGTCATCAATTAGAGCAACTTGGTGGATTTCCACCTGCAGTGTCAGTTGTGGATTTGTTGGTATCAAACCGCAATTATGTGCTCTCGATGAAATTAAACAAGTTGAAAAATCTGACCCAGACTCAGTGGGAGGATCGTTTTCAATCATACAATTGGGTGAGTCCAGTTTTTCATGTTCTAGAGAAGTCAAGAGTTTGGCGGAAGACTTTATTAGTTCACAGGCACTCCGCGTGATCGTTGATACTTCCTGTTGGTTTTCAGTCCTGTTTGGTGGGGGCGTCAAGAAAGACATTGTAGAATCTATAGATTTGTGTGCTGGAGCTGGGCCAGAGGGGGCTGGCAAAAGTTCTCTGCAGCCCAATTCAAGTACAGCTGGTTTAGGCGTATTAGAGCTATTAGGGTCAGTGAACAATTCCGAGGGCGCTAGGGCGCTGACGGGTGTTCCCGTTATGGTGCAGCATTTCAGCGGGGGGCGGATAGAGCCCCCGGATTTAGACAAAAATTCTAGTTTTGTTGAAGATGAGTTGGTAGTAGACATTGCTGTGAACAAATTAAGGCAAACTCTCTTACCTGTGGTTGGTGAGAGTTGAGAATGTAACACCGCCGAACCTCCTCTGATTGCAGTTGTATCACGGGCGAGGTCTGCACTATACATACCCATTTACAAACTCTACAGCAATCCTCAATTTTCCCTTCATGTAATGTGTGGTGAGAAGGCAGCCTAATATTGGGCAGGACACAGTAACCATAAATATGTAATCACTCACCTCATCACTACATAACGTCCATGTTTGTTGGAAGCAGGATTTCCACCAAACATCCATTGAGTCTCAGTTGGCCAATCAGCAACATGTATGTAGGAAACCCTTCCAATCCCTTTCACCTCTATCACCTCTTTGTCCTGAACAATCAGGTCCATGCCACAATTCTGGGGGTGGGAGGAGAGGGGCGAAAAATGAAAAAGTGTGCCATCAGACTATTGAATCCATACATGCAGAAATTCATAGGTGAACAGTAATATGATGTCAAATACATGATCAAGCAGAGTGTTTCTAGCCCACAATTGCATGATGTGACATGCACCGAAAAAAAGCAATGGTACTGGTCAAACATGGATCTGCAGCTCACATGAAAAAGATACTGCACATGACCCTAAGCATGAACAAATTGGTGACGTGCACAACACACATATGGACCCAACACATGGCCATATGCTGACCCGTGAAAGGAATCAAGTAGATGCACATGTCCTTCTGTGGTGCCACAACCCTCAACCTTCATAATGCAATAATGGAAGGTGTAGTAATCGCCCTATTTGGAGGGCAACTCCATGAAGGACCATGTTTCAGAAAGAACAGTAGCCTGGCAGGAGGGCACATGCATTACTAGGCCAGCCTACCCATTGTCTAACCATGCACCACGCTGGTGGTTGGAATACATGTCAGCAACATAACAATGCCATGATGACAATTACCCTAGGTGGTCACAGAAACATGGGAACACTGGGTGTCCATGGTGAAAGATATCTGATGACAAATCAATGTCATCATGGCTGGAAATACCTGTGAGAAGAGGCATGGAAGCATGATTGGTTGATGGTATGCTCCAGGCCAACACAGACATCAAGCAGTTTAAGGAGCTCACATGAGGGGTGGGCATTTCAGTCTTCCTGTGGGGATCAATATTGTGCTCAGATTTCTGCAACAAGGCTGTAGAAGGTGAGCAGGTACAGGCAGTACGTGGACAGGTCCTGTAGGTCTGAGAGGTCATGGTGGGGCAGCCTGGGCCTGTGCATCCTTGGTTTATACGGCCATTGAGCTCTCCTACCTTTATCCTTTCCAGGTACTGCTACAGGGGTGCAGGATGATGGGCTACCTACAAGGAACCTTGGGGTCAGGCTGATGGGCTGCCTGTGGGGGATCTTGAGAGCCAGGCTGACGAGCTGTCTTTGAGTCACCTGGGGGGACATTTACAGCCTCAGGGCAGGATGATGGTCTGTATGCAGCAGGCCTTATGGGCAAGGGGATGGGCTGCCTTCAGGGAGGCTGAGGAGCATGCTGATTGCATCCCTGTGGGAGATCCTGGGGACTATCTGTCTTGCTAATTGCCTTCAATCAAAAGACAAAACCATGACCATGTTCTAAGAGGTCATTACTAATCCAGTACACAGAGTTAAATGCAAACTCTCATCATAACCAAAGTGCAGATTATAAAAATGTATCAGATGCATACAGATATTTTTTTTACAAATACATAGGTACAAGAAGAGATGTTTGACTATGTGTTTAATGCAAACATATTCCATTCTGTCAGGCATGCTGGTGCTTAGAGTTAGATATGCAATCCTATTCAAATTAGGAGACTCCTTGTTAGAACTGATATAATATTGTTTCGTCCTCATTGTATATGTTGGCCTATGCCCAGTCGCTTTGCGAGGAAATCTGTATTGCAAGATCGTGACCTTAAGTGAATCAAGCCTCCATTTTAGGTTAAAGCCGCCATTTTAGTTTATCGTACAAAGTCACCCTGTGGCCTAAAATGGCTGTCTTGTGTTCTCTTCTTCTTGCTTTAACCTCTTCAACCTCTGTAGGAGAGTTAATGTCCAACCTGCCTTCAGGCTACATGTTAGGGTTATGTAGACCTTGTCCTTTGTTGACCTCGGGATCAGGGGATTACTTGAATCGGCGATGTTAACCTACAAGTATACAAGAACAATAACGCTATCTAAACACGACATGTGAAACATCTGTATGATCTGTATTAAAGCAATGTTAAACCTAGAGAATAATAGTGTTTGTTAGCAATTCTGTTTAAAAGTAAACCGCATGCACGAGATATGTAAATTAGGAACGAACCTGGCGCGACCCTAGCCCAGTACATGATTAACTTGTAGGAGGCTGGACATCGTTATAACAAACTGTATAAATACGCTGATGTCCAGCTAGCAAATCCTATTCACTGCTCACATTGAACCCTGCTGGTGGTCTCTGTGATGTATTGACGGCTGTCACATCCCGTTTTTATTGGAAATTGCCATGGCGTTTATATGAGCGCTCTTCAACACACAGAGCCCGCTAAAACTACAATTCCCATCCTCCTGCTATGTTAGGCACATGACACGCACGTACCACGTTGCCGTGCCTTCTGAAGACCGTATTTAATACTGTCTGTTCGAGTGCCAAGTGCTCCTAAACTGTGTTAGTTCCGAGCGTTGTTTCCTGACTCCTGTTTGATCTTGAATCCTGTGCTTAATTCGAGCCTCCGCCTCTGCCTTTTCCTTCCCTGTTTCCGACGCCCGTCCCTCCTCGACTGCTTTCCCCGGAATCCTTGAACTCGGCTTCCAACTCGACCTCCACTTGTTAAAGTCCTCTGGCTGTGACGCTTTCTCACTCGAATACTATAGTAAAGGAACTAGCGTAGGGTAACGCTTGTTTCCTCTGCCTTTTTTTTTGGCACTGTTTATTCTGGACGCTTTGCTGAATCTGCAATTGGATTGCTTTGGACATATTTGGACGCTTTGCTGAAACCAAATTGGATTGCTTTGGGATATTCTTTGGGACGCTTTGCTGAGTCTATTTTTGAGCACTGTGGACATCTTCTTAGGACGCTTTGCAGCACGGATGTCCTGATACACTGGTGCACTCCTCCTTCACCGTTGATATAAGCTTTCCCCTCTGTGTCCAATACTAGTAGGTTACTGGTACATTTTTCCTATGGAACAGGTAAGAGTGGGTACTTGGGGGTCTTGTTTGCTGTTCATTTGGCAATACCTGGCTGCATTCTGAAAGTCTGCTCTGCTCTTCCCTCCTTTAGCTCTGCTGAGTCTGCTCCTGCCTTTTCACTCAAGCCCTCAGCCTGACAGGTGGAATAGATTCATGTAGGCTGAGCTCTTGGGGGGAAAGTCTTTGGCCTATCACATTAGAGACTTTTCGTGTTCAAAGAGAGAAGGATACTTTTCCATAACTGGGAGAGTGTTATCTGCGACAACTGGGATACCATACCTAGGCTGTGACAACGGCCAAACAGCTATTTGTGTACTTTGTTTTGTGAACTGTACAGAGTTGCAATAAAGATTCTGGGAATCTTTACAAGCCTGTGTCGGTGTATTTCTCTTTGCATGGTGTAAAAGCCTTAATATTGTATTTTTCTGATTCCACAGATGGCGCCCGAATAGGGACCCTCAAGATTGACTTCGTCTCGTTGAAGGTTGGCTCGGCTAGCGAACCGGGATCGGACGGTGCCAACAGAAATGGTCACTCTGGACGAGAAGTGAATTCCTCGACTGAACTGCACAATCCGATCCCTGAACGGTGAGCTGTAGCCTGAGATGACATCTTGACGAGGGTACATATATCGAGGTGGGTACATTTTCCGAAATCACCAGACACGTGGGTCCTTAGCATTGTCCTTAGTAACCCGATCGGGCCTCCCAGTCCTTTGGTCAGGTGAATCGTGACCCGATTCTTAATTTAACCCTGACAATTTGAATTTGGCGCATTGTACTCGCGAGCACAATTACTTGACCAGGTAACACCAGAACTTTGATATGCCTGGGAAGTTGTCTGCCTGCTTTAGGGCATTATTCCACAGCGACAGACAATCTTTGGAAGATAGCCATCCCGCACCACAGGAGGGGTCGCCGGCATGTACTATGTACTGTAAGAAAGGCTTTGGTTGTATAGCATTTAATGACATTTGGCACAGACAGACCAGACATAACTCTAATCTTCAGTGACCAACCAATGGTAGCTTTGAAATTCCTCGTATAGAATATCTAGAGTCTGCATTGGTAAAGAAAAAGGCTAGACCTGTAGCATTTGACATATTACACAGTTGGAAAACAGAAGCTTTGCAGCAACAAAAGAGTAGAGAGAAACATATGCGTCGACATATGACAAGTGTCAAAAAGGCACGGTTGCATGATCAAAATAAACAATTGGAGTCAGTTAGGAACATGGACAGAGGGTTTCAATTAGGCATTCAAAAAATGTACCCTTCAAAAGATTTTCATATGTCAGATGAATTATGTATGTCCCTCCTCCTGGCGCTTTGGCCCTTCCCGTTGTTATTCCCCCTGCTATAGCTCCTCCGGTCCTCCCTGTTGTTCTTCCTGTTGTTCTTCCAGCTATCGCTTCTTTGCCTGCCCCCTTGCCTCCACCTGTTGATATTCAGAATGTGCCTACTCTACCTCTTCCAAGTGATTCTGCATAGCTTGCAATAGACCAGGGAGCGGGATCAAGGGTTGTGACTCGTAACACTGTGTCCCCAGATAAAAAGAATCAATTGATTGCTTGGGCTAAACATTGCATGGGGAAGGATGAACAAGCTGATGTTTTTTCCACACTCAAAAATGTAAAAGGTATTCCTGAGAAAAACGTCTTTATTGAAGGATGAGGGATTCATTTCAGTATAATGTGGAATAGATTAAATGATGTAGCTCCCCCACAAGGGTTACAGGATTTAAATGCCTTAGCGTTGTCCAGATATACTGCAGAGAAAGTATATGAGCATGTCCAGAAGATTTTTGAGTATAGGAAGGAGTTGGAAGGGTTACAGAATGAGGAAGCAGATGGTGGCAGTTTGGGTATTATGTTCTTACAGAAACATTTTTCTCCTCACCGTGAATTAAAAGGTGAGGAAGCACAAATTTGAAAAGGATGCGATAAGATGGATTTCAGATATGTCGATAACTCCAGATGAAGTATATGACACATATAGGGCCTCATTACGCCACTGGCAGAACAGGTTAAACGTCGCTGTAAAAGGTGACGGCGCCGTTCAACCCGTTCCGCCACATTACGAGGTCCCCTCGCGGGACACGGTAAGCACGCCTGGGAAAACCAGGCGTGCTTACCGGGTCCCGCGAGGGGAAGAGGGAGCAACCAACGGGCCATCTCGTAATGGCCCGTTGTTTGCACTCCCTCCCATCCCCATTCTGCCCTATGGGCATGGCATTACCGCCACCCGCGAATGGGCACTTACCAGCCCATTCAACTCGTAATGGGCCGGTAAGTTCCCATTCGCGGGTGACGGTGACGGATGCGAGTTCGGCGGTAGTCGTGCCTGCAATGCAGGCACAGCTACCGTTCGAACTCGTAATGAGGCCCATAGTCAGTATACGTTAGAAATGCAAAAGAAAGTGATACAGGTTATGGTAGAATACCTGCAGAATGAGTGTGTAAAAGGAAAGATTTGTTGTCCCGCAGAATTGTTGAGTGTTTATAAGAGAGCCTTTTCGGTTGATACTTCTTCGACTGCCTTAGCGCTTGATTTGGCTCTGTTGCTAAGTAAGCGTTCAGAGCTACCTACTTCTCAGTCGCCTATAAGAGAGGTCCCTCCGACATTTGTCCCAAAAGTTTAGATTGCGGCCGATGCTGCATGAGGAATACTCGCGGTGGACATTCCTGCACATTACGTATCACAGTTTGTTCACGTCCCGTTTTCAAGACAGGAAGTGAACACCATAAAGCAATCTATTCCCGATGTAAGAAAGAATCCGACCGGGTTCTATAAAGAAATAGAGTTGGTCTTACAAACATCGGTATTCACCTTAAGTGATATTGATTTATTATTTCCCGTACTCCTGCCAGTTGATTTGTGGAAACAGATTAGGACTGTAGATGATGTACCTGGGTTAGGAGATACATGGGATAACATTCCTGAAAAAAGAATCATTTGGGACAAGCTTACGGCCTGTGTCAAAGGAAAGTCTGAGGGTGCTACCGATTTCTTCAATCGGTTTGATCAGGTATTTTCAGATTTCAGTGGACAAGACTTAGGCACAGAGTCAGGGAAAAGGCTGTTTGTCGATAAATTTGTACGTGGATTGCTGCCTGACATCCAGTTACAGATTATGTCCTACGAACGGACTTGGCAGGCTAAGTCTCAATCAGAAGTACTGCACATGGCTCAGTACTATGAAAATCGTGTGAATAATGAAAAGGAACAACTTGAGAAAAAAAAGGGTGATATGAAAACAAAAGTTTTATTACAACAGATTGCTAGAAACACTAGAGGGGGTAATCAATTTAGAGGTCAGTACGTTCCACAGGGAAGTACACCCCTGGCTCCGGTAACCATTAACCAGTGTGACTATTGTCGACAGGAAGGCCACTGGCGCGCACAATGTCCGACATTGCAGCAAAGGTCATTTGGAAACATGGGTAGACAATCCAGAGGTTGCCCAGGTGCAGGGGGCCCTGGCAGAGGTCAGTTTGCACCAAAATCACAGCAACCTCCTTCACAGGTTAAGCAAGTTTCGAATGTGGATAACAGAAACATTTTTTATCAACCTTCTGCAGCGTACCTCTCTCAAGAGCCTCCTTTTGACGATATTCTGTTTCGCTAGGATTGCCCGAAGCTGGATTTGGAACCTACGCCTATTCCCGTTCATCAGAAAGGCCCCTACTTTGAGATGGCGGTGGGAAATAAGAAGCATCTGTTTTTAGTAGATACAGGAGCACAGAAATGTTCCATTGACCATTCTCGGGTTCCAAATATTCCCCTGTCAGGGCAGTCCAACGTTTCCGTAGGGTTTTCAGGCACACCTGTAGTTTGTCCGGTTTCTTTGCCGGTACCGATAACACTGTGTCCCTTCAAGGAGCAGTGTCCATTTCTACTTACCACAAACTGTGGGGAAAATTTGCTGGGGTTAAATTTGTTGAAGGAATTGCATGCAGTAATACATTGTTCTCCGGACTGAGTTTGGTTAACCATTTCACCTCAGCAATCACGCACCTCTCAGTTTTTGACTAGACCTTTACCGCCAGAATTAAGTAATTTTCCAGAATGCTTATGGGCAATTGATGATAATGATGTGGGCATTCTTCAAATTGAACCTGTTAGAATTATTCTGAAACATGGAGTTAAATTGCCTCGTATCCCGCAATATCTCAGTTGAAGGCGAACAGGCTTTGAAATGTATAATCTCTGATTTTGTACATCATGGAGTAATTGAGGAAATTACGGGTAGTTTGTGTAACAGTCCGATTTTGCCAGTATACAAAAAAGGTGATAATGCGATTCCCTTTCGGTTTATAATTGATTTAGGTGCTATTAACAAAATTGTGGCTCCTCAATTCCCTATTGTTCCTGATGTTACAACGATACTAACCATGATTCCGGCTTCTGCCACTCACTTTAGCGTTGTTGACCTCAAAAATGCATTTTTCAGTATTCCCATACACAAGGATAGTAGGTATTTGTTCGCGTTTACCCTAGGTGGACGCTCGTTCACATTCACTCGTGCACCACAAGGGTACACCAAGAGTCCAAGTATTTATAGTAGGGCATTAAAAGACCAGCTCGATACTCTCGAGTTGCCCACTACTTGCACGTTACTACAGTATGTAGATGATCTCCTCTTGGCTGCTGATTCTGAAAGTGCCTATAAAGCAGGCACCATGTTGTTGCTTTGTCATCTAGCAAAACATGGCCACAAAGCTTCACTAAAACAATTCCAATATTGTTGTCAGGAGGTCACTTATTTAGGCTATCTCCTGTCAAAGGAGGGAAGACGGTTGACACCTGAATGAATAAAAACTATTTCTGGCATGTCTGTCCCAAACACGCAGAAGGAAGTTAGAGCCTTGATAGGTATGGCTTCTTACTGTACATTGTGGATCCCTAACTTTTCGTTAACGATTAAACCAATGCTGGCTTTGACAAAGAAGGGCATTTCTTTGCCATTGCCATGACACAGAGTGAGGGAATGGTCCTGGGTCATGTGTTAACCCTAATGGTACCTCACTCTGTAGATATTTTATTGAATAGGACTCAAACGCAACACCTCACTTCCGCACGATTGACAAGATATGAATTGATCTTGTTTGCTCCCCACATTCAAATTCAGAGGTGTTGTGTATTAAATCCGGCTGAACTTTTACCTGTCCCGCAAGATACTGTTGATAGTGACGAAACGTCACACGATTGCCTTTATGTGACAGAACAAGAGAATAAAGTTAGAATCGATCTGAAAGACACGCCTTTGAATAGCCCACAAGGAGAGCTATTTTGTGATGGCTCTTGTTTTAAACTTCCGAATGGTACATCCACGTCTGCTTATGCCATCACTACTTTAAGCACGATTGTGGAAACCAAAAGAATTATGCATTTCCGTGCAGGCCGCAGAAATTATAGCGTTAATTTGAGCTTGTGAAATTTCTGAAGGGCTTACAGTAAATATATATACTGACAGTCAGTATGCTTTTGGGGTGGTTCACAACTTCGGTAGACTTTGGAAAGAACGAGGTTTCTTGACCTCACATGGCACGAAAATCCAGCATGGCACTTTAATAGTGCGATTACTTTCAGCACTCGCACTTCCTGTTCAGTTAGCTATCATAAAATGTGCAGCACATCAAAAGGTTACAGATGATGTAGGAAAAGGGAATGCTATCGCTGATCAGATAGCTAAACTAACTGCCATTGATTTTAGTTCCGAAATGTATGATGTAAGAGAAACTGTAAATATTTGCACTTTGGGTGAAAGTATTGATTCTGTAAAAGACATTCAAGCAGATGCTACTAAAGAGGAAACCAAGAAATGGGTTGAGGGTGCAGGAAGATTGGATGATGATGGGTGTTGGGTGGACAATGTTGAAGGAAAATGGTTACTCCCTGACGCCTACATTACAATGATAATTATTATGGCTCATGGTCCGACACATGTCTGCGCACGTAAATTGACTAAAATGCTACACAGTGTATGGGCCAATGATAAGATTTTCTAAATTGCGGAGCACTTTGTCCAAGGGTGCATGGTCTGCTCGCAGCACAATGTAGGAAAAGGTACCTCGACTCCAAGAGGAAGTTTCGCTCCACCTTCTGTTCCGTTTGAGGTTATTCACTTTGATTTTATTGAAATGGAACGTTGCAACAATCTTAAATATGTGTTGGTTGTCATTTGTGCCTTTAGTAAGTGGGTTGAGGCCTTCCCTGTTAGAGATGCAACGGCCATAACCACGGCAAAAACTCTGTTGAAAGAGTTTTTTCCTAGGTTCGGGCTGCCGAGAGTCATCTGGTCGGATAATGGGCCACACTTTATCGCTGCTGTTATCCTACAAAGATGCAAAGGATTGCAGATTGATAAACGGTTCCATTCAGCCAGACATGCCCAAAGTACCAGATTAGTGAAAAGGCATAACGGCATTATAAAGAACAAGCTCGCTAAGACGTGTGCTGGCTCCAAGTTAAACTGGCCGGACACCTTACCGATCGTGTTGCTGTTGATGAGAACAACCCCTCAAACTAAGACTGGGCTCTCTCCCTTTGATGTGGTGATGGGGAGGCCTGCTAATATTTGGGGTATGCCAAAAAGTAACTCGTTGCGGGATATAGAGAATGTGCTTCTTTCAGATTACTGTAACCAGTTGACTAAAAATCTGTTTTCAATTCATCACCAGGTGCGAGAGGCATTACCTGTACGTTACGAGGGTCCTGGTCACAGTGTACGACCGGGGGACTGGATCCTCACAAAAGTTTTCGAGAGGTCGTCTTGCCTTGCACCTCGGTGGAGGGGTCCCTACTAGGTCCTGCTAGTCACCAGACTGCTTTGCAGGAAGCGGGTCGTAATAACTGGATCCACACGATGCACACCAAACGGATCCCGCAAAACGGCCATCTTGTCTCCGCACTCTCCAACAGTGGTACTCCCGGATTAATCATTTTCTGATCCCATTTCCGTTTACTCGCCACTTCCAGTGGGAAGTGACAACACCTTGCTTTCTGATACTTCGGCACTAGAAATAGTGAAATATAATTTACGTCCAAGGAAATAGATGTAGAGCATGGTTTGACTGTGTGATTGAGGAAATCATTTGAGGGCTTGCCTTTTGGCCCGATTGTACGAAAGGATTCTGTTGTCTAAGGGTTGTGGGAAAGACATTAAGAAGACGTGTGACTGGAGTCACCAGCAAACAAACAATTGGGGTTTTTTCGATTTAAGACTACGATGCCTGCACCCGCTACCGCTCGTACTGAACTTTTAGATAAATATGTGACTAGCAGAGACAATGATCAAGCATGTAATGGGACCCCCAAAGTATATTGTTGCCTTTTTGTAATAATAACAAGGTTTTTAGTAACTTTTGGTTTTGGGTTATGGTATCTGGAGGAAGCATATCCGCTAGAGGACTTTTTACCTGTTGAAAATGTATCTGTTTTCCGCACTCCTTCCGTGCAATTGCATTCCAATCACCTAGAGATTCTTTGCATAGACCGAACTATCAGAATAATACCATTCTGTTAATAATGAATGCCACTCATGCAATTTTAAATAGGACCAATTGCTGGATCTGCTCACATCTACCGCAACATGGGGATAAGGGGCTAGGTTGGTATATTCATCCTTCACCTTTGACAACTGCTTGTTATGCTTCTCTTAGAGCACTATTCTTTGGCCGATGGAATGGCAGCATCTCAGGGAACTTTGATGGTACAAATTTGAATAGTTTTGAAAAACATGTTTTGATGCCCCTGGGATGCTCGCTTTTTGCAAATAGGAGTAAGCCAAACGTTGCTTCTGTTAGGCCCTCTGATAGATTGTCTCATCCTTTTCAGTCTTTGATCTCCTTCAAAATGGCTCCTATAGGCAATAAGGATGCCACGCCTCCATCTTATTCTGTTAACCATAGGCCCCATTCAGTATCCTTTTGCATACAGAGGAATGGAACATGGCCAATGGGTAATTTTAGGAAATGCGCCAACGTTGCGAATTTGACTAGTGAGAACAGACCTCTGTACATAGGTGAACCTGTCTATTTTGTTTGCAGTAATGTGGCATTTCCATGGTTGCCCAGGGATTGGCAAGGAACCTGTTATTTAGGGATTCTATTACCTGGGGTATTTATTGCCAGTACTGCAGAAATTTCGAAGACTCGTCCACGATGAGGCGTGAAAGGGGATACTCCAGCACAAACTCTAGGAGACATCATGAAATCCTTTGTGACGTTTTGTGGGCAAATTACGAATTCAGAAGATATCAGGGGACTAGCGATTGGAGAGAACCATCAACCGGACCACTGACATACTCTATAATATGACATTAGAACAAAAAGCGATAAGATTAGTGGCTCTTCAGAACCGGATGGCATTAGATGTCATTCTGGCTTAGCGTGGAGGAGTATGTAAATTAGTGGGGTCCGCTTGCTGCGTTTACGTACCAGACTCCTCTCCAACGGAGAGGAGTCTGGTACGTATCAAAAATCTACATGTTCTTAATTCAGAAGTACATGTTCCTGAGGGAAACTGGGAACTTAGTGCATGGTTTTGGGACCTCCTACGGTCGCGTGGATGGAAGTTGTTTTCGGCCCTGCTGATTATCTTGGGAAGTTTTCTGTTCCTTTGTTTTTGTATACAGTGTCTCCCTGGTATATGCTCAGTATTAGGGGGGTGTTGCGCGCAAGCAACGAGTGTATTAGGGCATAAAATATATGCCCCAGATAAGTTTTCCAAGGAGTATATATTGAAAGAAACTCTACTGTCCGATTTAATGGCAATAGATATGTCTGACAATGATTCGGGGTGTATAGATGTTGAAATGTGGAGTTAGTCGCAAAGTGATTGAAGGTAGATTAGCGCTTGGCATAGGCCAAAAGGAGGGTTTGTTAGAACTGATATAATATTGTTTCGTCCTCATTGTATATGTTGGCCTATGCCCAGTCGCTTTACGAGGAAATCCGTATTGCAAGGTCGTGACCTTAATTGAATCAAGCCTCCATTTTAGGTTAAAGCCGCCATTTTAGTTTATCGTACAAAGTCACCCTGTGGCCTAAAATGGCCGTCTTGTGTTCTCTTGTTCTTGCTTTAACCTCTTCAACCTCTGTAGGAGAGTTAATGTCCAACCTGCCTTCAGGCTA